>NC_084914.1:3036152-3098408 GCF_949316345.1 Pungitius pungitius
CTTTTTTTGCCAAGTCTACGTTATTTTTTTAATTCTCACATAAATGCTGCTCAAATCAAAGAACTATGAACTGTCTGGCTTTGTTGTAGCACTTAAAAGGACAATTATAATTTATATAACAGAGGAAGATATTACAAATATGTTGGTGTTAAGGTGAAAGCTTTTACCGCGAGGTTCAGATAATCATTTGTTGACCAAGTTTAAGAAAGATACGTATCAGTTGTAATGTAAATCTTAAAAAATGTTACATATCCGCAATTCTTGACTTGCATTAGTTTCAGCGAGTGTTGTGGAAGAACCTGAGCTCCAACAGACCATTACTCAAATATTCACTCAACAACCTTCTCGTGGGCCATCTGGGTCTTTTGGGACGGGGGGGGACGGGGGGGGGGGGGGGGGGGGAATATTTTGGATGCAGAGGAATGCGCTGCGGCTTTTGGAGGAGACACGTGCTAACGCGTCCCTCAGGGACGGCACATGTCCACATCCCCAACGCTCTCCCCGGTCCAGCAGCATCCCCCCCTCCCCCCCCCCCACCCGTCTCCTCGAGTTCAGTGCCGCACCAAGGGGCGCTACGCTATACGCCACATCTCCTCAGTCAGACGGAGAGGAGGAGGAGGAGGGGGGGGGGCCGGTAGCCGAGGCCCCTCGGGAGGGGGACGGGCCCCCCCCCCAGCCTTTTTCCCACCAAAACAAAAAAAACCCCCACTGAGACAGAATGTGAGTTCAAACGCAGAGAGAGCTCACGTCTCACTGAGCCAACGACGGTGTGTTGAGCTTTTCATCGTTTGAGGAAGCGAGCTGAAGGATTGAATGGGGGGTGGGTGGCGGGGGGGGGGCTGGCTTAGTGCGTTACTCTTAGCTCCATAGCTTGTACGCAGCTCGCAATTGAGGATCATTGAGGGCCTCGCGAAAAAGCAACGCTATGACAACGCGGTCACCGTGACGAGGAGCAGGCGGCTCGGTTTCGTTCCCCGACCCCCGTTCGTCTGTCCTTTATTAACAGCAGTCGGGCTTTTGATCCCTTTCCAGTACTTAGGGTGGATGGAGAAATTCCTTTCCCACTTTATTCCTGCAATCAATCACCCCCCCTCGCCCCTCATCTGTACTTTGTCCTGTCATTTCTGACTTAAGAATAAGAAACCCCGTGGCCCTCGGGCGCGTGGGGGGGCCACGCCGCCTCGCCAGGGCCCCCGAGAGTATAAACATGGCGCCGGAAAAAGACGCGTCGCGGCGTCGCAGAGTGCGACCCCCGTCCGCCGCTCGGGGGCCCGCCGGGCCCGGCTGGCCCGGACCCGAGGGCCGTAAATATTATGGCACTCGACATGACTGAGCGTGTACCTGCTGGTCACATTCTTAGCGGGATCTGCGCCCAGGGCCAGGTGGCTTTTGTCTCGGTGACACAACCCCTGTCCTCAAACATCCCCCCCCCCCCCCCCCCCCGCAGCCCGTCTTTGTCTCCGAGGGGTTGTTTCCTCATGAGGGACACCCACCGTAAAAAGAAATGTAATCCACGGTTGATATAGAGGTGGCTTGTATGCATTTAACGTGTGTGTGTGTGTGTGTGTGTGTGTGTGTGTGTGTGCGTGTGTGTGTGTGTGTGTGTGAGTCAAGGGAGAAACAGGGACTCCAAGGTGTGGGTGAATTCACCTTTTGGCGTTTTTAAATATGTCATTTGCACACGTGACCCTCCGTCTGAGGGAGCCGCTGCCGTTGGAGGTCATGTGTGGACACCGACCTGCAAGCAGCGGAGATACATGGATGGAGATGCAAAGAGAGGGAGAGAGAGAGAGAGAGGGAGAGAGAGAGAGAGGGGTAGAAAAGTAGGAGAGGCAGAAAGAGAGAGAGAGAGAGAGAAAGAGAGAGAGGGAAAAGACCTTCATCATCTGTGTTACAAACGTGACACAAGGGGGTTTGGGGGAGGCTGAGTGTGTTTGCGCTTTAACGCGCTCCCTTTCGGCTCCCTTTTCTTTTCTTTGTTTTTTATGTTCTGGATCCGTGCGATATCCTCAAGTCTGAACCCTCGGATCAGGGTCATTTGCCAAAGGTGGACTTTTTTTTTTTAAATTTCGTATTATTTCTGCCTCTCAGTTCTTCGTACTTCCTCCTCGAGGAGAAGGCTGGTGTAATAGAAACCAGACACAAGCCAGAATGTGAGGCATTCACAGCGGCGAGACCTCACTTCTTTACACACAGAGAGAGGGGGGGGGGGGTGAGGGGGGGGGGGGAAGCGGAAAGGAAATAGAACGCCAAAGTCTAATAAGTTCAATCGTTTTGTTTTGTTCTATTAGTTTTTGATAAGTCGGAGTAGATTGAGGGCATGAAGATGGCAGTGGTGTGCAACGGATCGGGCTGTGCAGGAGGAGATGTGTAGAGAGGCCAGAGGACACCTTCACCATGGGACATGCACGTACAACTTTTCAAGGTGGGTTGTTTCAGTTGTTTGCCTTCGAAGAATCCGCATGCGAAGACCCCCCCGTAAAAAAGGGTTGTGTCGTTTTGTGAGTTCTCATTTTGCTGGATTCACCCTCCCTGAAAGACGGTTTGGTGCCATCGACGCGGTCCGTCAGAAATAAATGTTTTTCTAAAACAAACAAATCGACGTTGCAAAAAGCTTTTCAGCAAACAGAATACAATGTGTTGGATGCCTATTTATTTTAAATATATTGGGCTTTGAACTATAAAACTATCAACCTTTTTGATATTTTTCATATTGTGGAATTTAATTATCATAAAATGTTTATATTTGAAATACCTCTGCAGCTAATAGTGTAAGATTCTAAAACATTCAAATGTTATAACCTATTTAAAAATGATTATGCATTTAAAATGTCAGTGGCTTTGCATGACAACTCAATATTTACAAATCAATCCAAAAATGCACGAACCCAAACAGTCTGCGTTTACACTGTTACGTTATCAAGTCAAATGTAAATCTTCTTTTTTACCAAAGAGGTCACATCTGTATTTGCAGGCGAGACCTCAATCAGGCAACAATGAAACAAACAAACAGACCATCTGCACCACAACTCCATGTCACGATGTGAAATTGATGCTCTGCACACCGCACATTCGAACTTATGAACCCCCTCCGGGAAGGGGGGGGGAGATGCTGCAGCCCTCCTGTCATGCCGTCCCGGGGCAGACGTCGACCGCCTACTACGGGGGGGGCATCTGTCTCAGCGAGTGCTGTACCTCGCCCCAGCGTCAGCAGCGCTGGATCGGAGGAGAGGGGGGGGGGGCCTCGTGGCAGAGCAACAAGCCTCTCCTGTTCCCTCAGATGGCGGGGGGGGGGGGGGAGATGGCACATCCCATGCCGGGTAAACACAGTGCCGCAGTCATGAAATCAACATGAATTGTGCTGCTTTGCCCCCCCCCCCCCCCCCACGCTGTGTCCTCGTGGCGGCCTCAGTCACCCCACACAGTCCGAGCGTGACACCGACACGGTGGGGCCGCAGAGTACCGTATGCTTGTGGAGTGGCGCCACAAGGCCCTTCCAGCGCCGTTTTTTTTTCCTCCTCCTGCAGCGTGCAGCGTGGTCAAAGATGGTCAAAGATGATCAAAGATGGTCAAAGATGGTCAAAGATGATCAAAGATGATCAAAGATGGTCAAAGATGGTCAAAGATGATCAAAGATGGTCAAAGATGGTCAAAGATGATCAAAGATGGTCAAAGATGATCAAAGATGATCAAAGATGGTCAAAGATGATCAAAGATGGTCAAAGATGGTCAAAGATGATCAAAGATGGTCAAAGATGATCAAAGATGGTCAAAGATGATCAAAGATGGTCAAAGATGATCAAAGATGATCAAAGATGGTCAAAGATGATCAAAGATGGTCAAAGATGATCAAAGTGCTTGTACTTGCCGGAGGGTTTTTCCCAAGCCAATGTTTGGGTTTTTCTCCTTGTTTTTCTCTCTCTCTCTCTTGACTTTGACATTTCAATCCTTTCGTAAACCATTTCAATCTGTGCGAAGGCGGCAATACTGGAAGTACTGCGTGACGTGTGTTTAGATGACGGAATGACATCACTGGCACAACTCAACACAAGCTATTGTGTTGTGTTTGGCTGCCGAACGAGTGGAAAACGACTTCGTCTTCAGTTGATGTTTGATACATTTGCAAAGTCCATATTAAACTGTAGATGGTTGGTAGATTAATCAATGATTAATTGGTTGACGGATCTGTTTTTACACAGTTCTTTTAGGACTATTCTGTTTTTATTGAACACAGAGCGCATTTGTTAAAGGACCTGTCACCATATTTGTGATACAATGTGATAATAGTTCTAATTCTAATTATTAACTATTATTGTTTTGCACCATGATAATGAATTAAAACATTTTAAAAAGCATAGCATTCCAATCCAGTTTTTCAGATTTTTTTATTTATTTTTTAATTTCTCTTCACAGACTCTAGTTGACAAGCTTCTTAGAGCAACATGAGCTGGAGCTTCCTCACTCGTCTCCTGGAAGAGATCCACAACCACTCCACCTTTGTGGGCAAAGTGTGGCTGACCGTGCTCATCATCTTCCGCATCGTGCTCACGGCCGTCGGGGGCGAGTCCATCTACTCGGACGAGCAGACCAAGTTCACCTGCAACACCAAGCAGCCGGGCTGCGACAACGTGTGCTACGACGCCTTCGCCCCCCTCTCGCACGTGCGCTTCTGGGTCTTCCAGATCATCATGATCTCCACTCCCTCCATCATGTACATGGGCTACGCCATCCACAAGATAGCCCGCACCACCGAGGAGGATCGCAGGAAGCGCCAGAGGCTCCGCAGGAAGCCCGCGCCCCACCCCGGGTGGGTGGAGAGCCGCCACCCGGGAGACGCCGCGGAGGAGGGCGGAGGAGACGGCGACGACGACGCCGAGCCCATGATCTACGAGGAGCCGCTGGGCGCGCAGGAGGCCAAGCCCGAACCGCCGAAGCACGACGGCCGCCGGAGGATAATGCAAGAAGGCCTGATGAGGATCTACGTTCTGCAGCTCATGTCCAGGGCTGTTTTCGAAATCGCTTTCCTCGCCGGACAGTACCTGCTCTACGGCTTTCGGGTCAGCCCCTCGTACGTTTGCAACAGGGTGCCCTGTCCGCACCGGGTGGACTGCTTCATCTCCAGGCCCACGGAGAAAACAATCTTCCTCCTCATCATGTACGTGGTGAGCTGCCTGTGCCTGGTGCTCAACGTGTGCGAGATGCTCCACATCGGAATCGGCACCTTCCGGGACGCCCTGCGCACCAAGAGGAGCCGGGGCGCCGGGGGGGGGGCGTCCTACGGCTACCCGTTTCCTCGCAACATCCCGGCCTCCCCCCCGGGTTACAACCTGGTGATGAAGACGGACAGACCCGGCCGGATCCCCAACAGCCTCGTCGCCCACGAGCAGAACGTGGCCAACGGGGCCCAGGAGCAGCAGCAGTGCGCCAGCCCCGACGAGAACATCCCCTCGGACTTGGCGAGCCTGCACCGGCACCTGCGCGTGGCCCAGGAGCAGCTCGACATGGCCTTCCAGACGTATCAGACCAAGGCCAACCAGCCCGCGTCGAGGACCAGCAGTCCCGTGTCTGGGGGCACGGTGGCGGAGCAAAATCGAGTCAACGCGGTGCAGGAGAAGCAGGGGGCGAGGCCCAAATCGGCCGCAGAGAAGGCGGCGACCATTGTGAAAAACGGAAAGACATCCGTCTGGATCTAGAGATGAATCTGATTTAGTTCATTAACAGCTACAACCTTTAAGGACTCCAGGACTCGCGCAGTTGGAAGATGAGTGTGTGTGTGTTTGTGTTTGTGTTTGTGTGCGCGCGTGTGTGTGTGTGGGAGAGATGCGACTTACAATCACCCTCTGAAGGGGAACAGTACACAGTTTGGGGGAATTTGAAAAGGAAACACACATGTGGAACTGATCAAATCCAGCATCACAAATCTTCTCTGTTACTGTAGTGTGTCATTTTTGTGCTTCCCATAGCTTCGGGACATGGGTAACATGTGCTTACTTAGTTATACATCTCTAATTCCCGCTAAAATTTCAAAGTATAAACAGACCGAGCTATTTATCTGATCTACCCTTGACCGCCACTGAACTGGATTCATATAACTTTGTAAGTGTGATCGTGCCCTCGATCCAAATATGAAGGAAAAAAAACGCAGTGAGAAACACTGTACAAATGCACTATGACTCACTTGTGAAGAATGAGGGTTATTGTTGGAAAAGATGCTTGTTTAACACGTATTTGTGGATGTAGCACGGAGCCGGTTCTCTGGGAGCAGATGTTTTGATGAGGATAATGAAACTCTTCTGGTTGATATCAGCTCCGTGTGGCGATCGTCAGGCATCGCGTGCAAAGCCTTTATCTGTTCTGTGTTTTCCGTTTTCAAACAGAGGAGGTAATTGAACAGAATTTATTTTTCTTCAAAGCCAGGCGCCGGTAAATATTTTTGACAAATGGAAACAGATGATGCATGCTTTAGAACTTGAAACAAAAAGTATACACATCCAGTAGAAACCCATCCATAGCTATTCGATTAGCTCTATATTTATCTTATGCTTAGATGTGTTAGGTCTTGAAGATGATCATTTGAGTTTGTATGTTTTTATATAATATATTATATATATAATATTTAATCCTGCCTTCACCGTTGTCATACTTCAAAGTGCCTAAAACTTTTAAAGACTGTTCTCGTGTGTCATTCATGAAGAAATAAAGTCATTTAAAACCTCTAAGTTCTTAATAGTACACTAATGGTAGGCGGAGTCTTTGAAACAGCAAAGTGGACCGTTTTTATTATTGGTCTAATTAAAAGTCAGTTGCTATTGAGTTTAATTTTGGGAACAAGTATGTTGTTTTAGCAACAAATTCATGTTCTGTAAAAATAAATCAAATTAAAAGCAACGAGATGAGATGTTGAGATTCTTCTGTTACCGACAACTTACTCTCATCCCAAATGAGTCGACTAAACTTAAACATGTGTGGAAACTTGTTATCTCAAACCATTTTGAGTATTTACACATGTAGGAACTAAATAGTTCAAGTTGTGTAAGACAGAATCTTTAATGGATGCAGTAGACATTAGAAACACACAAAATCTTTAATTTGCTCAATATATTGATTTGCGTTAGTCTTGGTTGAATAAAATAATTATTTTAAGTTAAACATAAAAGTATATCGAATGAAACACAAACATTATTTACAGCTGTTTAGGATTATTGATTTTGAGATAAGGAATTAGGAACAAGGATTTTTTACTGCGGAGTGAGCAGAATCATTTTTTATTTTATTTATTATTTAAATTATTGAATGAGTTATTAGATGCCGTGACTCTGTGTGAACTGTAGCTCCCGGCGGAATGCTTAACTACCGCCACAGTACAGAAGGCTTCGAGCTTTGAGGTCACACCGTTGACCTTTGACGTGACCCTGAGAGCTCAGCTTTCCATACAATCTTATACTTGTGAATACAGGCAGAGTCTTAAAGAAAAAAAAGAAAGTTTGTTTGCAAAAGTCCAGTTCTCCCATATTTATGTAATTCCTGAATAAAAAAGTAATTGCGAAATAATACTTATTGTTCAACATTTTTATTGTAGGAACCGCCACCGATCGTAAATGTTTGTATAGAGACTTTATTCAGGACACGTCGGATGCAGTCACAAGATACAATAATTTACAAATATGCGTTGAGAATTCACTGAGCTCCGGCTTTGGGCGGGACCCACTCGTGGATCTTCTTGCTGGTGGTGGGGAAGGGCACGTACTGCTGCGAGCTGCCGCTCACGTTGAACTGGTGGACCTCAGCCAGGAACTTCTTGGGCTCCGGTGGATGCGTGGTGGGGGGGTCGTCCGTCATACAGTGCAGCCAGCGGTGCCTGAAGGGGCGAACACAAAAAGGTAGCTGGCTGAAATGACAAGCTGAATCCGCCCCTTTATTTACTTTGTGTAGATCATTTGAATCTTCTTGCCAATACAGTACAGTATAGATAAACAACATGATTTAACTAAAAACCACCACAAGTTTTTCTATTAAATTATTTTGCATATGTCATTTTTGTATACGCTTGATAGTAGATGTGCACAATATTGCCCAATAAACCATTAAAAGGGTTTAGGGCCAAATGGTCATTGTTGAACAAATCCTTTAACAGACAGCAGAGTCCTACCATTCAGATGGAACCATGCTGCCATCCACCTCCCACATGGTGTTCTTTCCGTTCATCTCTTTGGTGTAGATCACCCAGCGGTGACGTCCTGAACACAAACATTTATTTAATAAGCCTTATCCGTTTGCGACAGATTAGCGGCAAAGGTGTGGTAAAATAACTCAAATCGGGAACCTGTTGCTAACAACATTTCTCAGTGTAAATGTCCTGCTCCTGCTAGTTAAAATCAAGCTCTTTTGGGGTTTAGTCCACTCACCAAAGAAGTAGTTCTTATTGTCCTCAAAGTATTTATTTCCATATTTATCTACACCAACCAGGGCTCCCGTCTTCACGTCATTCACCCTGCCAATGAAAGGGTGATGGTCAGGTTCACAGCATCAACGCATACGGTAAGGTCAACATCTCTAACACTTTCTTCTGCGCAAACAGGCACTGTGAGCCAATTATATAAGATGACATGTTTCTCAAATAAAGACAACGTGTTGACTACAACTTGAGAACCAGATGTATCAGCGGTCCATTGACTTTTCCTCAGTTAGGATCTGAAGTAGTTTTAAAGCGAGAAAAATCCTTGCTTAACTTGAATGTTATTTCAATTAAGTTGGGTGTTACATTCCGTTCAAACGTATTTACATGTTTGAAATATTTTAGCGTTTTAAAAGACAGACTCTTGTTATCTGGCCGGTTTGTAGCTAAAGATGCAACTGACGTCAGGCTCTGAATAACAGAGACCTGGTTAACGCCTCTTTAAAAAGCTCACACAGTCAACGGTAGTTTAATAAAGACAATTACAACCATTCAATCAAACTGACCTCAGTAATTGAACAAAAAAACCTCGAACTCCACCATGACCTCCTATTTGTCCCAAAGCCCTTCGGACGATGTTTGCATACTGCGCCATCTTGAGACGGACGATTTAGTGCGGCGGACCGGTGTGTCATAGAAAAAGGTCCGACTAGCAGCAACAAGCGTGTAAACATTAAATGTCCCGTGTTGATTGGATTAAAAAAGGTATAAGTAGCTGAATATCATTATTCTAATAGCCCTTGTATAAAAAACATATATCTCCAAAACATATCTATGTATACAGTATATACATACAACTCTCACTTTGATGTACCGTATTGTGTTTAAGTTTATCTACACATTCACAAATGGTTTTTCAATATAATATACACGATGGATTTTATATGATATGAACTAATGGAACATATTTAAGCAAAAAAAATAAGCGGCAAGCTATGCTTTTCAAACAATCAATCACCGACAGACAAAATACATTTTAAAATGTGTACTGAAAAATATCTTAAATTTCCAGTATTATTTCATGCATTTGCAGAATTATATCAAATCTGCCATATCATACCAAATCATTGGTACATGCATATTTAACACAACACTTTCTCCTTTTTTATTACAAAAGCTGGGGAGATGAGTTCATTTTTTACAATTTTAACATTGCATAGACAGAAGACTATTGCAGAGAATTAAATCTCTACTTTTAACATATGACATATTGGCATTACAACTTGTCTCGGCCATATCACGTTACAACAAGAACACTGTTGAGAAGATGCTGATGTAACACACAAAACTTTATTACAGCATTTATATTACTACAGATGTTTTGGAAATAAAAACTTCCTCCAAGTGTCACGTGAGCAGCGAGCGTGACGTCAAACACAAGCCAGCGTCCTTTATTGTGGAGCAATGCATTGTGGGATTTCAAAATGGAGCCCTTGCCGCCGGGAGTCAACAACGATGTCCTGTTTTACGTAGCCGTCCGCCGTTGTTAACAGACGCGCCGAGCCTCTTAAATTTCCACACGTCGACCGTCCTCGGTCAAACATGGGGGCTTTGTGTCTGGCCTGGGGAGGCCTCGCGGCCGCCACAAGGCGCTCGGTCCGATATTCGCGCGTCCCTTCGCTCTGCGGCGCCGCGGCGTCGGCGGGCGTCCGCGCGCGCAGGTTCGGCCGGAGCGCCGACCGCGCAGACGTCCCCGCGGAGTTCGCGTGCTACCGCCTGCCCGGCAGGACCGTGCTCAAAGTCCGCGGCGAAGACACCCGCCCGTTCCTTCAGGGGATTATCACCAACGACGTGGAGCTGCTGGAGGAGCCCGGGCTCACGGCGCTGTACTCGCATATGCTAAACGTGCAAGGAAGAACGCTGTATGACATCATGTTGTACAGGTAGAGTACGACCCGTTCACGTCATGTACCGTTTCGTCATGGGTTAACACCAGGGCGCGGCTAACGTTGCTTATCTTCCAGTCCAGTTGGTGGTGTTGGTTTTGTTGTCCAGTAACACTAATGTGTGGTATTAACCTTAAGCTCAAACAGACTGAAACACAACTATTATATTGCAAGCTGCTGCTTCATTAGAAACATTTTTTTTCAAATCATTGATAACAAAACTTATATACTACATAAGATAAATGTAATACACTTTTCAGTATTGAAATATGCAAGAAAACTTAGATGACAATTAATCACATACATAATAGATTTTTTTAAACAAAAAAAAAGCAGGATAACTTTTTATATTTTGATGAATAGACAGCAGTACACCCCATGAAATAGTCTAACCCGGGCTGTAAAATAAATGCATCATTAGCATTTGAAGGAAGAATGTCAGAATTGACAAGCTGACAAAATGGAATATGCTCAATTTAAACTTAATCAAGACTAGTATGTGACAAACTCAGCTGGGAAAGCTGGACTTTCGATCCATATTAATTTCATTTATATACCTGTTGAGTGTCCTCTTTGTTGGAATGAGGAAATAATTTCATTGTAAATGGATTTAAAGGAGCCCCTAACACTGAATTAACTGATTGTATAGTTTTTGTATGGTGGCTTTTCTGTTTCATCATGCACTAAACTCAGCGTACTTCCTTTCAGTCTGAAAGAAGACGATGCAGGACAGGGCGTTTTCCTGGAGTGTGACAGCACAATTAAGGACTCAATCTTGAAACATCTGAAGATCTACAAGCTCCGCAGAAAGGTCAACATAGACCCCTGTCCAGAGCTTTCCGTCTGGGCGGTTCTTTCCAAGCAAAAGAAGGCAGGTCAAGAGGCCAGTAAACCGGAGCTCGCCTCCCCGGACAAAGCGCTGGTATGGGTCACCGATCCTCGAACGCAGGAAATGGGGTGGAGGTTGGTGTTGGAAAGTCAAGTGGACCCCCTGGATATAATTTCATCGTGTCAGAAAGGTGACACGGGAGAGTATCACAGACATCGCTACTCGATAGGTGAGACCAGCTACTTTGTGAGAAAATGTACAATTTGTCAGAAAAAGCAAAATGGGACAAGACAGCGATCTGTGGGCTTGTTTTGTTTATTTCGTTTTTCCTTGTCATTGTTGTCTAGGACTTCCAGAGGGAGTACGGGACCTTCCCCCGGGGGTGGCACTACCGCTGGAGTCAAATCTTGTCTACATGCAGGGTATCAGCTTTAGCAAGGGCTGTTACATCGGCCAGGAGCTCACAGCCAGGACCCATCACACTGGTGTGGTTCGGAAGCGCCTGATGCCAGTACGCTTGTCAGCCCCAGTCCAAGACCTGGAGGAGGGCGCTGCGCTGCAAACGCAGTCGGGCAAGCCAGCTGGGAAGCACCGAGCAGCGGTCGGACAGCTGGGCCTGAGCCTAATCCGCCTGGCTCATGCCAAAGAAACGTTGACACTCAAATCTTCTGATGACACCGCAGTGGCTCTTGAGGCTTCGGTGCCAGACTGGTGGCCCAAAGATGTGAAAAGTGACTGAAGAGGATTGTTTCAGAGCTCCCTCAAATGTGACATACATCCCATCTGACAGACAGAACCCTGAAGTACAGTATGTTATACTGTCATTGCTTTATGGCTGTGTGGAATTGATTTATATTGTTTTACTTTCTCTTTGGAGAGTATTATTTACCATAGAATTATCTTATTTAACAGATCTGTTTATCAGCACTATACAAAAAGAATGACCAGCTGTGGTTTTGGGTTGCTAAATAAACTTGCAAAAATGCAATACAAAAACTCATGTGTTTTTTATTGATTTATTTATTTATCCCTATTTCAGTGCAAAACAAACATTCACAAGCAACATTTGAGATTTCGGTTTGTCTCAAACCAAAGGTCTGGCAACGCCTTTTGGTTTCTTATTCGCACTGTACAAATTGGCACTTTTCGTTCAAGCCATTTCCAGGCGATGACGTTGTGGAGACACCCCTGAACTTCTTAATCCTGATAAAGGAGATGCTGCCCCCTTGTGGACTGTATGGTGTCCCGAATCCGCTGCAACATGGATTCCGGCTGCAAAGTCAAAGTTGAGTGATCGAGCCGCTTGAAGTCTTCGTTGCAGAGTAGGCACTCAATTAGGTGAGCCACTCGCTGTAGGTCAAAGGCAGCGTGGTACGGTCCCAGCGTGGTGAGGGTCTCCGAGAAGTGCCGCGAGTAATCGGAGGATTCCCCGGTGGAACGAGCATTCAGGAAAGCCATCCGGTTGTCGGCAATGATTTTCAGGAACGATGCAAATTCTGCATAGTTGATACCCGAGCAGGCCTTCATAATAACCTGAAAAGTAAAGTGACAGTGATTTTAAAATGCGACATTTGCAAACATGGCCGGCAGCGGCGGCGGCGCGTCTCGTCTCTGGAGTACCTGGCAGTGCTGGTGCCACGAGTCCATCGTGTTCCTCCACTCGTCGATCTCCTTTTGAACGGACGACAGCTCGTTCTGAAGGAACTGCCACATGATGTCTACGTTGCAGCCATTTAACCAATTGTGATTGATGGAGATCGTGTCCTCCTGTGCTCAAAACATTTCCAGAAAATAAGACGAGACCTTAATGTGTAATTATGTCATCCGCAAGATGTTTAGTTTAGTTTTACAGTCCTTACCAGATTATAAACTTGATGGTGCCAGCCGCTGGGCACAAAAATGATTTCACCTGCCTCTTGTATGATTTCAAGAGGTTGACAGGCCTCTCCGGAGCGTGGAAAAAGATCCCTGTCACGGAGCTCGGCTGATGTTACATCGTATGGGAGGTTGCCGTGAGTGTCGCGTAAAAACTCCTCCTGACCCGGAGGATACAGGAGCCACTTCTTCCTGCCGCAGATGTTCGCGGACCAGCTGTAGGAGCGAAACACATCGGCGTGGAACGGGGTCCTGGAGACGAGAAAGCGCATCGGATCGATTGATGTCCAAGTTTGTGTGTGCCTCGCATTTATAAAACACTAAAACGTTTTTTTAACCTGACAATAACAAGCTATTTTTTTTTAATGTAAACGTTCCATACCAGGAGCCCTTAGGCCCCATGTAGACGAATCGGTAATCATCCACTTCAATTGTATCCCAGTATTCATTAAGCCAGTCGGAGGAGAAAAAGACCGGCGTGTTGTAAACATTGTGCTCTGGAAAGTCCCTGTAGAACCATAACGCAAAATGAACCATAGGTCGTTACACACAACGCACGCTGCAACTGTATGAAACACACACAAATCAATCCATAACACGTAGCACCTTGACATGTGCCAGTCCTTAAGATAAAGACATCCTTTGGGCGACGAGTGGCCGTTCTGGATGTATTCCTTCCAGTATTGTATAAATTCTTTGAAAGGCATCACTTGTTTAGGGTTTGCATTGTACTCCTTTGCATTGCAGTTTGCCACGGGAACAGGAGTCTCCTCTGTGATGATGAAGAACACACACACACACACACACACACACACACACAGTCACATTAAATAACACCAGCAGCTGCATTGTGACACGTGGCCGTTGGTTGACACAGCAGTAATGGACCTATTTACCGAACTCTTGCAGCAGTTTCTGGAAATCGGGCTTCCCCCCGTCGGACACCCACTGTTTCCTACACTTCCAGTCCTCCGTGAACCTCCTCGAGAACATGCACGGGTGATTGGGGAGCAAGTACTTCTTGAAAAACTTGGAATAGCTCAGCTCCTTGTCGATGTAATCGACAAAATGTGACGACCAAAACTGTTCATAGGACTGCCTGGGTATTTTAACCAGGCTGCAGCAGTTGCGGTACGCCTCCCTTTCCATAACGGTAAACACGACCTCGGCTAGCCGGTTAGCTCGCCTAGCTGTCACCGCATAGAACAAGCTAGCGGGTCGATTGGTTTGACGAGAAATGGCGCACTACACAGCCGAGACATAGCACGTCTTTGCACTCACGCTGTCACGCGTCGCCCGGGTTAGACTAGAAATATAATATACATTATGCAAATACGTGTTTTTTTGTTGTTGTTGTTGTTGTCTATTTTGCCATCGGGTTGCTCCATTTGACTCCACCCCGGCGTTAGCAGGCCATGGTTCCTAACGGCGGACGAATAATGACCTTGGTCTTTATTAAATGCCACTACTCCCTGTATTACCGTTTTAATCTATTTCATAAGAACACTGTGTGTTTTTTCTTTTTGCTAAATAAAAAAAAGACATCGTCCTAGCTAGCGACAAGGGTGCCGAGAGTAGCTTTCTGTGGCAGTAATCGCGTTCCAGTCGGACAGTAAATACAGCCGTGCCGCCGCGTGACGTCACTTCCGTAATAAACATCAGCGGTGCCGATGTGTGGGCAGATATAATTGCAGCAAGAAGGAGCGTTAAACGGTAAGAGGGTTTTCTTTCTGGACCCCTCCGGACACACTGAAGAAAAGTATGTTCATTATCAGCACAGAGACAGTCACGCAATGTCCTTATTACGTGTGTAAACAGCGACACTGGGTGAACCTGTATTTGTAATTAACGTCAGCGTTCAGCCTAATGCCCGGCGCTCGTTTGTCCCTCCCAGGTGGGTCACTGCGTCGCCGTCCCAAAATGAGCCGGGTCGTTCCCATCCACAGCTGGCCCGGCTCCTATTACGTCAACGGCGAGAAGCGGTGGGAAAATGGCACGCTGTCCCTCACGCGCACCATGGTGCACTTCGTCTCCGGCCGGACCAAGGAGAGCGTGGCCGGCTTCCGCCTCTCCGGCGTCGTGGCGATCAAGATGGAGTCGTCCAGCTTCATCTTCGGCACCCTCACGGTGCTCGAGGAGGGCAACGTGAAGCACTGGTTCGGCTCCCTTAAGCCCAACAGGGTGGTGGTTTATAACGTGTTGGAGCACTTCTGGAGAGAACGCCTCCTGTCGCCCGCATCCGAGGCCCCGGGGGCCAAAGGTCAGCCCTCTAAAGGCAGAGCGCTGATCAGCCTGGTGGCAGAGTCCCAGAGGCGACTGGAGGACACCGGCGTGGTCCTCAGTCACCAGGGAGAGCAGTTTGACAACGTGATGCAGGGCCTGGAGAAGATTGACTCCGATCTGGGCCTGGCGGATAAGTAATCATCTGAATATTCTCTTTTTATTATTCTCTTCTGATGCCGTTGACTTGACTCAACTCAAACTCCGTTGCAGACTCTTGTCGGAGCTGGAGTCTCCCTCCTGGTGGCCTTTCGGCAAACTCCCCTGGAAGTCTCAGCAGGACGCCAAAGCCGAGGACGCGGCGGCGAGGGCCGCGGCGCCCGCGGCCGGCGCCGGGTCCGGCAGGAACAAGGTGATCGCGAGCATCCCGGCCGTAGTGAGCCGCGGCGGGGACGGCGACTTGAAGCCCGGGTGCCTGTCGGTGCTGGTCTCCTCGCTGGAGGTGCGCGACGCGGACCGCCGGCTCCTTCACCGCTTCGAGCGCGGCGACGTCGACGAGGTCAGGGTGCACGGCCCGTACGAGATCACCGTCAGGCAGCGCTTCATCGGGAAGCCCGACGTGTGCTTCAGGCTCCTGTCGGCCAAGATGCCGGAGGCGATGTCCGTGCTGGAGATGCAGTACAAGAAGAAAGTGGAGCTCGCCGGCGAGTACGCGGCGTTCACAGCGACTCCGGCGGCGGCGGCGTCGTCGCCGTGCGACCCGGAGGCGCCGAGCTGGGGTCAAGGTGAGATGGCGGCGCGCGGAGCGGTCGTGGTCGGTTTTGAATCCCGGCCGCTCCACGTGCCGTGTGGAAGTGTCCTTGAGCAAGACGCCCCAAACCCCTAATTGCTTTACGCAATGTAAGTCGCTTTGGATAAAAGCGTCTGCTAAATGACACGTAATGTGACGTAAAAAGGCTCCGTCACGTTTTCCATGTCCCGTGTGAGGTCGACCACTAAGAGGCAGTACAGGTCTGTGTTTCCTTCGGGGTCCATTTGTAGCCGCGAAGCCGCACGTGAAAAACGTTTCATCCACATGCTTTTTTTTTTTTCTTCTTCTTTTTTTTACGACACACGTTACGGGTGTCGCTCCTCGACAGATGTTTTGTTTTGATGAGTCATTTCATCCTCCACTGCCTCGGGGTTACTTTGGAGTTTACTGTCCGGTTTCCTCATAAACAACGTATGCACTCTGCTCTTCTTCTCCCCCCTCCCCCCCCCCCCCCCCCCACCCATGGAGTCAGGTCTGCAGCAACGGGGCCAAGACGCAGAGCCCCCGCCGGAGGTCCCGGCCGGGGAGCTGTCCCGGCTGCGGGTGCAGGCCGCCCAGCCGTCCGTCAGTCGGGCCGAGGCCCAAGAACTCAGACAGGTGAGACCCGTGAGAACGTGTGTGGCCTTTGCATTTCGGGCCCATCGCACTTTGTGTGTCATTGTATTTATTGCGGCGAACGACCCGACGGACGGGTTTTCAGCGAGATGTATTTTTGAAAGTTCCACTCCGGTCCCACGAGTCACCGCAAAACGTTATTTAGCGAGACCACAAACCCGTATTCCGTCCTGTTTTTTTGTTTTTTTTTTATAAAGAGGAGGGAAGAAACCTGTTCAGTCATTTGGTTCTTTGGACTTTTACGGCGTCTTTCCGTTCAGGAACATCCACGACGCTTTAAGAAATGTTACAGACATGGTCTGTGGTGCTTCACAGTGACGCAGATTCTGACCCACGATGGAGAGGCAGCTTTTATTCCAGGTTTTTTTTATTTATTCTTGGAGTAAAACTGAAGGTGGAATCCCTTCAGCACGGCGCGCCTTCCTTGGTCGCATGTTTGTGAGTTTAAGAGAAACGCTTCCCGACACACCGAAGGGACAGAACCAGCTTTACGATGAAGCCAGAACGATGTCATGTTTCTGAGCTCCACATGAACACGTAACATCAACACGCCGAGGTGGAAACAGTGCCGGGCCTTCGCTTGGATGTTTTTCATCGTGCTTTTAGTTGCTCAACAGTCGCATTATTTTGTGGACCCGTTGAATAAATCTTATCTAGAACGAGGCACTGTTAATATTATATATATTCCGTTAATTATTGATTCATAATAACAAGGTAATCTTTCATCAAACAACTCTTATCGCGGCAGTGACGGCATCGGGGGGGGGTCACTCGGTTCGACGCCCCCGCAGTAAGTGCCGCGTAGCGGCGTAATTGTTCGAGGATGGATTTTTAATTTTTTTATTTTTCTCCTGACGGTTCACAGTTCCTGACGTTTCGCAGTCAAAGACAAGCATTTTAGCTCATGTGTTTTTCTATCAGTCCCAGCCTAAATGTTTAATTTAGGGGCTTTCTACATGACTAGAGGCCTCACGCCGTCGCGTAAGCAGCAGCTAAAAATATTCACCCCTTTTTCTCTGTTTTCCTATGACGCTGCGAACGCTTTTACCGCCGCTTGTGCCAGGTCGATACGTCGCTACGTCGCTGCGCCGCGGACCCGAGTGAGCGGGGGCCAGTGAGAACCTGTAATAACGTGTGTGTGTGTGTGTGCGTGTGTGTGTGTGTGTGTGTGAGAGCACATGTGAGGCGGAGTCGTACCGTTAAAAACCCTCTAAACCTTCTTCACGAAGGTTAGCGAAGACACCTTCGTGTGCTGCACAATGTGGGACACGATCACGTCTGCCATGCGAGTACATGTTAGTACCCACCCCCCCCACCACCACCCCCCCCCCCCCCCCCCCGCTGACATTCAGCAGCAGGCCGCCGTCCTAAAGAACACTTGGGTATTTATTCTCCACCGCTCCTCTTCCTTTGTTCCACTAACGCAAGCCCTTTACAAACCCACTGACCCCCCCCCCCCATCTTCACGCGTCCTCACATGTGCTCCGCCTGCTCCACCCCTCCCACCCACCCCTCCACCTCCCATTCTTAGGT
The DNA here is from genome assembly GCF_949316345.1 of Pungitius pungitius. Classification (NCBI taxonomy): domain Eukaryota; kingdom Metazoa; phylum Chordata; class Actinopteri; order Perciformes; family Gasterosteidae; genus Pungitius; species Pungitius pungitius. The sequence goes on from NC_084914.1 coordinate 3,054,377, forward strand.
TTCAGAAGCTCATCCTATTACTCTTATTCGTGTCTCGCTCCCACATGTCATCCATGTCTGGAGGACGGCATGCACCTTTGCAACTGTGTGTGTGTGTGTGTGTGTGTGTGTGTGTGTGTGTGTGTGTGTGTGTGTGTGTTGAAGATGCTGATGCAGCTGAAGAGCCTCGCCCTGGAGGCAGAGACGGAGCTGGAGCGGCAGGATGACGTTCTGGACGACCTGAGCGGCTCCACCGACCGAGCCACGGCGCACGTGGAGAGGCACACGTGCCGCATGAAGAGGCTGCTGTAGCTCCGCCGGGGGGGGGGGGGGGGGGGGGCCAGGACGCGTGAGGACGACGTCGAAAAATACTTTACGGTTATTTATAATCACACGGTGATTTTCCGGGAAATGCCGCCAAATGTTCCTCGATACTAAAGATGGGACATTTACACATAATAATGAAGACTTTGCGCTTAGGGAAAATATTAATTCATCAATATTTTTTATACTATGTTTTTGAAGCGATCCAAACACTGAAAAACCTGAAAGACTGAAAACTGGGCACAGTGTCCCTGAGGCTTCATGTTGCATGTCTCAATGACGCTTCCTCCCACATCTATCTATCTGTGTGCGTCTTACTGAAGATGGACACTATTAACTTTTGAGAGACGCGCGTCGTGTGATTCTGTGTTTTTATTGTGGTCTGTAAACACTATTGACTTGAAATGTTTCTAAATGATTGATTTCATTGCTGTATAAAGGCTATTCTTTGCTAAATCATACTCTTAGTTAGCTCAAAATATGAGGGGAAAAGTGCAATTCCTCTCATAGGAAACAAATAATAATTGAGCAACACAACGGTCATGGTCAGCTATTGGAATTGTTCCTTTTTAAAAGACTCTGCTTGGTTGCTTCGGTTCACTCTGCGCCTTCATCTGCAGTTTTAACTGCAACTTTGTTTTAACGCTCCGATGAATCCATGTATCTGCACCTATTGTTTACTCACACGGTGTCTCCTTGAATGGTTGAATAAAACTGTAAATCTCTCACACGTTCAAAAGCTTTTAGTATAAATCAAACCATGACACCACTACTGTCTCATGGCATCAGTCTATTAGTAAGCTTTTAATGTGTATGTGACTGGATAAACTAGACCCTGCATATATACGGCACAAGCTGCATCCGAGTTGGTTTTGCAGAAGCCGTGGATCTTGAACCTGGCCTCCCATTGACTTGATTTGCTTTTTGAATGACGCATGAACCCTTTTTGGGACATTTCCTCCTTGCTTTCGCTCTCCTCGCTGCACTGCGGCTGATCGAGGTCACAAAGGACCTTCTGCTTGGCGCCCGACACAGTCCAGTACTCCATTTCACATTCTTCTCAACCTCAGCTCAGCCTTTGGAACAAATACTCAGGTGACCATCATTGTGCAGACGGCACGGCGAAATCAAAAGGCCCAGATTAGGTCATTCGTGCTTTTTTTTTATCTCTTCCAGACTCGACGACTGCAATGCACTTTATTCTGGTATCAGCCAGCAAAACCTTCAAAGACTGCAATTAATAAAGAACGCTGCTGCCAGGTGCTTCACTCGTACAAACAGAGGTGACCACGTCACGCCAACCCTCGCCCCCCCCTCACTGGCTACTTGTTGAGTTTTAATACTGCTTTTTATTTCTATTTTTTTTAATGGCCTGCCTCCTTCCTATATCTGATCTAAGTTAGCGATGAGGGAACAAGGGACCTGAATAAGAGCTGCAGGGATCTCTCACAAAAGGAAGCACCTCCTCAGCCTTTTTGGAGTTTTTTTTTTTTTATAAAACGGCGCTCTCGGGATTGGGATTGGTTTTAGGCCCAATCCCAATGTCTCCCCCCCCCCCCCCCCCCCTCTTAAGGCCTTAACCCCTGAACCCTCACGGTTTCACTGACGCCACTTTCCTGTAACATAACGGTTACCACGGAGACGCCCTCATCCGAGCGCTTCCCAGGCGCTTTCCTCACAGGACGAGAGCTCCTTGTCCAATGGTCCATTGGCTAAATGAAGTACTCGATAAATAACCCCAGATAAGAGGTTGAAAATGAGTGTAGAGATTGGGATCCGGCCAAAAGTTGAAAGTTAAACAAAGCAAAGTAGGGGCGATACGGTTAAAGAAAGGCCTGCTCCGGAGAGTCGAAGGTTCACCTTCCGACGGGGGTCCTGAGATCCTGTCTCTGAGGGACATCGGGTGGACCACGGGGCTGGAGGTCTGCATTGCAGGGATCAAACTGCCGGAGATGGGAACATCTCGGCCAATGAAAGAAGTTCCTCAAACACCAGTTTGAGACTCGGGAGGGACCTCGGAAATAATTTCAATGTCCTTCTGCAGCTTAAAGGGTAAAGAGCCCTTCACGACCTCCAAGGGCCAAAGCCAAGCCACGTCCTCGTCTGGCTCGGAAACCAAACGAGGTTTCGACACGCTGGAAGAAACGAGCCTTCTGGATTCCAGACTTTACGCCCGAGCGAAAAAACGTCAACAGCCGACGCCCCTCGCGTCCGACTCCCACGTGACACACTGCGCCGGCGAACTGGAAACGGTTGCTAATGACTGTTTTTTATTTTATTTTTACACACTCTACTACTATCATAACATCCCGTCGGCGTCAGCTGACCACCGCTGTTGGAGCGCTTTTCTGCAATGGGAAAGCGCTCCGGTCCCGGTCAGCACGCAGCAAGCTTTATCCCCGCGAAATATGTCACGTGAGCCCCCCGAGGGAGAGGGAGCTGCAGCGCGCGCGGCTCTGTGAAGGAAGGGGCGCCTTGCCCGGGATGAAAAGTGGGAAAACAGGACTGTTTTATTTATGTCGATTCGGGTGATAAACTGCGTGCTTCCTGGCGCACACCGCACGGTTACGTGAATTCCAACACTTTTAAAGTAAGGCCGAGGTAAACGGAGCTCTCTCTCTCTCTCTCTCTCTCGGTTTTGAAGAACACGAGGAAGCGGTGGCGGTCGCGTCCCCGCCGCAGATGCAGGAGATCCGGCCATTTTTTTCTTCTTCTTTTCTTCCCCCAGCGGAGACGCGAGGGCTCTCGCTGGCCTTGACGTCCGCGGGCCGTTTTACCCGATAGGCCCTGCGGCGAGGAGCGGCACGCCTCCGCCGATGGCCGATCAATCAACCCATAAAATAAGAAGCAGGCCCGAGCTCCCGCGGGACCCCCCCCCCCCCACGTGGGGGTTGCGCCGAGCTCCAGACTGTGGTTTCGGGACTGGAATATGTTTTTCTACATCTCCTTGCAACGTATTTGTAAAAAAAAAAAAAAAAAAGCCGTTGTTTTTACGTGGCCACGTCTAAATAAAAGTAATAAAGTAATAAAGTAATTGCGAGTGTTGCGCTTCCGTATTGTGTGTGTGTGTGTGTGTGTGTGTGTGTTGGCCATGCATGACACGCGCTGACCTACAATAAGTTAACAAGGCATTAGAACTATTGGACCCAGTCTAACGGCCCGATTCCTGATTCCTCTGGTCTTGGCCCGGCGTCTCACATCTGCAGGTGTTGCTGGGTTTCCTTTTGCTGAGGGAGTTTCTGGTTTCAGGAAATAAGGCCTGTTGGTTAATGTTAGAACTGGGAGAAAATGTTCCTGGAATACGCATAGACGCCCCCCCCCCCCCCCCCCGTAACCCCCCACCCCCCTATGTTGTCTGCAACAGAAAGAGAAATGACTCTCAACAGCATCATCGTCTCCTTCTCTCCTGATGTGATGCGCCGCAGAGCGTCACCATGTGGATTTACGTTTAAACCGTCCTCTTCCTGTACAACGTGCATTCCTCACACCTCCATTTTTTTTACATCTCTCTCTCTCTCTCTCTCTCTCTCTCTCTCTCTTTTGGTTTGAGTCAAGCCACAAAAGCGCTTCACACGGCCCGACGGCGTGGTACTTTCCCAGATGCTGAGCGGCGCGATGATATCATGTGCTCGTGCACTCATTGTTATGTTTTCCTTGGTCTTTGAGACGACTCTGTTTTTTTTTTCTTTTTCTGGCTTTTGTTTCACAAACTTCTTCTCATTCCTTGCGCGACAGCGTTTAGCAGCCGAGGCGGCAAAAAAAAAAACGAGCTCGCGCGGTAGAGTCGGCCTCGAATCGCCATCCAGGGGAAAAGCCACACTTCGACCTGCCTGAACTTTGCTGAAAGTGGTTCCCCAATCCGGCCTGCACACACACACACACACACACACACACACACACACACACGCACGTATGCATTGCCTGCCGCTTTGCTCACATAAATAATATCGTTTAAACGTGATGGCTCTCAGTGCGCGGTGGTCGGGTTCGGCAGAGGGCAGCAATGCGTCGCCGGCCACGGGTGAGTTTTTAATTGGTTAACTGCAAAGGCTGAGAACATTGTGACGGATGAGGAGGGTTCGATCGGGCCTGGATGTGAAGAATGTTAACACTCGCGGAAAGGTCCCCCGTGTGTGTGTGTGTGTGTGTGTGTGTGTGTATATACAAGCATGAAATAAATCATCGGTTCCTCCCATTCATCCCAATCAGGGTTCATTTTTTACTCAAGCAGTGAAAATGAATGGCCCCTTTGCACTTTAATGTTTGCATACGCACAGTAACAGTAACCATCGCTTTTGTAGGTCTTGTTTATTTATTTTTTTAAATGCATCCTTCTTGTCTGAATAAGGTGGGGGGAAAAAAAACAGGACAATCCAGCGTTTTTTTTTTTTGTATTAGTGGATTATGAATGCATTAAAACCTCATCTATACAGCTCCCCAAACAGGTTGTCGCACCACGAGCCAACTCACGCTTGCATCAGTGCTTTTACAAGCGGGCCCCCCCAGAAACCTCCAGTGAGTCTGTTTTTAGTGGCTCTCAAATGGAAACACTTAAATTACCCACCCGCCTGATGCCGCACTGCATGGACGCCCCCTCCCCTCCATCACCCCCCCCCCCCCCCCCCCCCAAGCTACTCCCGGACAGACTTCATATTTTACAACTATACCCCAGGCGAGGCTGCAGCGACTTCGGGGGGGTCGTACGAGCTGACAAGAGCACCGGAAACAAAAGTGAATCATGCAGAGGTTGTTGCACTAGCGTTCGGCCTGCAAGGATGCGTACTCCCCCCCCCCCACCCCCCCTGCCCCCCCACCCACGCACACACACACCACCACCGTCTCCGTAAGGTCGACACTGGGGTCACTTCGGGGTAAAAATAGACTTTCTTGGTTACTTATTTCCCCCTGATAGTAAATAGCCATTAGTGCAGCAGGCCAGTGATCTCAAGGGCAACGGCTGGTGTTCAGTCTAAACTGATGTTTATGCTGCGGCTGGGGGGGGGGGGGGGGGGGGCGGGGGGTTGCGTCCCCAGCAAAAGCAGCAACGACGGCGAACGCAGTCCAGCGAGGGGTCAAGTTCACTGTAAAAACACACTTAAAAGCACTCCGCTTCAACCCCCCCCCCCCTCTCTCTCTCTCTATTGGGTGAAAGGAGCGGCGTTCAGCGCTTTTTTCCCTCGGATTGCCCCGCGAGGGTTAATCCATAATTATCACCCCGGGGCGATCCGGGGGCGCGTTTGACTACCTGGTGACGCAATTGCAGCTGGCCAAACAGGTGGCGGCTGGAAATGTCGCCGTTGCTGTAGCTGCGCTGTGACAGCGCCCCGTGTGCGCTCACCGAGGGCCGGCGCCACCATAACAAACACAGCTGAATGTGGGGGTGGGGGGGGGGGAGGAGCCTCCGGGTGGCCCCCTGGCTCTCTGCCAGCGTCAGACGCAACGCTTCATCGGTGCAGCAAAGCGCACGTTTTTTTTTTACTAAGTGGGTGAAGGCGTGGCGGGAGGAATAGGGCGTGGCCCCCGTCGGGTCCAGGTTGGGACCGCGGCGACGCGAGACTTTTGAGTGTCGCCGGCCTCCAACCAGGCGCCGCCGTCGCCGCTTCAGTCAAAGCCTCAAACAGAAAGAGCGATTGTTTGGTTTAATCCACAAAGTTTTCCCTGTCCTTCGATCCGCACGGATCCTCTCGTCTGTGGCGCAACTGGAAACAAACGCGCCCTCGCGGCTTCTCGTCTGTTTCTACTCGAGCGTCTGTTGAGAGATTTTTGCCACTTAAATCCCTTCACTTCCTTTGCCCCGATTTTGGGGATGAAAATTAACTCCACTCGTCGCCGTATCGCTTTCTCTTTTCGTGGCTTCCTTTCCATAACTGCGGGGAATTCTTTTGGACAACACCTATTTTGCGGAAAGTCTGCCCCCCCCTCCCCCCCGCCACCCCAAAAGGTTTTTCCACGAAACCCTCAGGGGAGCAGCCAGCAACTCCTGTAATTGGAGAAGATTGAGCTCACACACACACACACATTGAGAAGCCGAAACAAAGCTTACCAGATGTTTACCCCGGGCCACATGTGAGCTGCTGGCCGAACGTGTGTGCAAAGTGTGTGTGAGCGCGGCAGACAGGAGGAGGGTGAACCTTTGACCCCCCCCCCCCCGCAGTGTCCATTACAGGTACCGAAAAAGAGAGAGAAAAACACAGTAATTGCAATTGACCGTGAAGCCAGAGTGCAAAACAATGACGTGTTACCCGTTTTTCTCCAGAAGGAGATCTAGTGTTCCTCGGGATATCACTCAGGAATCCCTTTTTCTTACCGATGGAAACCATGGAGCCGTCAAAACAGGGCTCAGAAGTTCTGCTGCCTGGTTCCAATTAAAGCTTTGAATATCAAAGACAATCGCTCCCATTTTTGATGTGCATTTCTTTTTCTTTTTTTTTTTTACGAGTTCCCGGGTTTATTTTGATGGAAAATTTGTGGGTGGAGCACCGGCTAATTGGGACGGAAAACTTGCACCTGTGGTTGACCGATGTTTTGAGAGTCAGAAACATTGAATATTTGCGTCTTTTTTTTTCATTTTTCAACCAATTCCAGACTGGATCTGATTTGTGTGATCGTCGGAACAATAAAGTCACACGGTAGGGTGTCTTTCCAGGGTTGCACTTCGCCGCCCAATCCATCAGCCGCAGGGCGACGAGGTCGGTCACTCAAAAAAAAAAACTTAAACTATTCACCAAACCGGAAGATACTGGCAAAAACGAGCTCTGAGACTCAAGTCGGATCCTTAGTAAAAGGTCAACGATCCTATTGTTGGTGGTACCAACAGTGAGGTCATGAGGATGACTGAACCATCGCCTGCGAGGAGCCGAGTGTTAACAATTATTATCTGATTGTTTTCTGCAGCACGCGTCAAACCTTCTTTTTGTTTCTCGACACGTTGCGTCACAAGCGTTAATGAAGGGGAAGGCTAAGTGACTGGAACAGATGCAGCTTCTCTCCACCGATCCCTTCACAATAAGTGGGGCGGAGGGGGGGGGGGGTGCGTGTGCGTGCGTGCATGGATACATCAAGACATTCCTTCTCCATCTCCATATATATATATATATATATATATATAAATGTGACATAGTGCGTCACTCCCTGCTCTCCTCTCCTCCTCTGTGGTTTTTGCCGAGTCTCCAGGGAGATCCATAAGTCACTGCAGTGTTCTGTCGTTAGTGGTGAGCTTTAATCTCCAAATTAGAGGGGGTGGGGGGGGGGGGGAAATCGTTAAATATTGTTCACATCTGCAAACGGGAACACATATGATGAGAGTTTCTCCCTCTTTAATAAAACGACGCCGAGTGACTTATGGCCGCGACCGATGTGAGAATATTACTTTTTTTGTTGTTGTTGCAGTCCAACTGTAAAGAACAGACGGCAAGTACACCAGATCACGATCTATATCAATGAAGAGTATTGATTCAGCTCTTTGACGATGTCGTAAAGTGTACACGTGGGTGTGATCTCATCTCGAAAACAAACTGCGGATCGAATCCCGATAAGATGCGTCCGTTTCTCTCCCGCTGGCTGAAAGGCCGAAATGATCCATTGTCCCACATTAAAGCAAAAATAATCAAGTGTCACGTGCTGCAGTGACGGAGGGAAAACGTCTTAATCAAATTCCGCATGTCGTAACTCGTTGGATTCGAACGCGCGATCACTTTGAGTTCCTCAACTCGATCCACAGAGGTCTGACGTCTAAGTTTAGTTACTTTGGTCTTTACTTCAACGTCTCGGGGGGGTGGGGGGGGGGGGGAGACGTTATACTTGCACGATATCGGAGCTGGTTTGGACTGCTTGGGCCATAACATGTTCTCTTCATGGCTGTAGACCCCTGTTAACCCTCCGGAACCATCGTTTTACTTTCATATGCCCGCTGCGCTCCACTATTACCATTTGTCCTCCCAGGTGTTGAATAAAGCTATTCCATCTCTATATTATTATTATTATTTTTTTTTACATGTGCGCACCTGCTCCTGACGCACCTTCTCCTCACCTTTTTTTTTTATTTTTTTTACAGTCCATTAAAAAACGAACCAAGAGAAAGCAGTAAATGGATGTTCAACTCTGACACCGTGTCTGCTTTCATTATTACCCTTTCTATGTCAGCTCACACGTTAGGCCCCCTCCCCCCCCCCCCACACACACACACACAACAACTGTCAATCACATCGTTTGCTCTCCGAATTGATCTTCCCGTCGTCCTTTTCTGCTTCTTTCGCTCAAACCGAAGCCACATCTGGGAGGATTTCTGCAGCAGTGACTGTAAGGCTGTAACTCAGGACGGCCCGCTGGAGACGGTGACCCCCCTGTGATGTTAGGGCTCACGCTGCAGCTTACACAAGGCCGGCCGCCACACCAGAGATGGGGGGGTGGTGGGGGTGGTGGGGGGGGAACGCAACTATTTCCTCTCCATAAATCAAAACGCACTCGCCGTCTGTCGTTCGTTTTAATGATAAAAGAGGCCCCAAAAATAACTTTGCGGTGAATCTGCTCTGACACAAATCGCAGTAATACACTGTGTACTTGTTTTTCTACAAAATAGCTGTCAGAAATGTATCCCAAAAAAAAAAAAAGCTCTTAAAAAGAACGTGGATCTAATAACAATTTAGAAATCGATCATTCAAAGGCGATTGGATGATAAAACCGGGCACTTGGTGATTTATTTTTGTCAGAAAAACCAGCTGCTGATGTGAAAAGAAATGATCAGCTCTGCTTTGGTCTCTTGCCTTTTGGAGGAAAGCTGCTCCCTGACTCGCCGTGTCTGCTGTCTGGTGCTGGGCGGGTGGCGGCCGGTCCTCGTTCTCGGAGCGTTTTCCACTCAATAACAATGATGAGAGCGCCCGAGAGGGAGAGACCGAAACAACGCGTTAGAAGCAGATAAAACAATAAGCTGCGCCTATTGTTAACAGCGGTGACTATAGTGGCTTTGACGTGTTTTCAGGATCTGGGGACAGCTGTCTCCTAATCGAGTTATGGTGAGCAGTGACGGTGTACTTCAGTTACTGTTTACCTTTACCGATTATAAAGGTTTGACTTTGGCTGAAATGACGTCAGCTGACAAAGTCAAAGTCTTGGTTATGTCTGGTCACTTTTATGAACTGCTCTTCCCCGAGCGTAAAAACAATCACCGCTATTTTCCCTGTAATGAGATTCTCTGCAGGGACCAGAGGTTACGGAACACACACACACAGACATGTCATGACATGATGCAAACATGCGCCTAATGTCAATGACACCATGTCTCGAAAATCCAAAAGCCAGTCGCGTCCCTGAGAAAACACGAGGAGAATAATTTTGCGTTTCCTTGGCGACGGGGAAACGGTTGAAGCTTGTGTTTTTATGTGTCTTACCGGATGCCTGTTTAGTGACTACAACGGAGGGGAGGAAAAAGGGAATAGAATTCAAATGAAAAGGGGAATAGAATTAAGATGCAACAGAAGGAGGCGAGAGGGTAGGCCCCAAGCACCCCCCCATTCTTGCCAGTCAGTATGCAGCACCTCTGGTGGGAGCCGTGTTCTTTGCAGTGAGGCACTACTTCGGACATCTGCAGCAGCAGCTTCCCAATGACGCCAGAGGAATATCCCACGCAAGCCGCTCTACTCCTCTCGCGTGCGTAAGACGTGGCGGCCTACGGGGGGGGGGGGGGGGCCCTCACACCGTGCAAGTATTGGTGCGACACAGGCGACACAAGTACCGAAATAAAATAATAAAATGTAGCTTCCCTGTCGAATGTTGAGCTGAAAAACGAGACCTTTTAACCTTTTTGGGCCGCGCCACAACACAAGGCGGTGCTACTGCATCTCCAGCCCCCCCCTCCCGTTGCCATGCAGCAGCATCCCTGCAGCACGTGTTTTGAGGTCGTTAAGCGAAAGGAAATGATTGAAAACGTCATCCTGTACTAGGACCGCGTCGGCCGATGGGGGGGGGGCGGGGGGGGGGGGGGGGGGGAGGGGGGCGCCCCCCCAGCAGTTACAGCGACTTCATTTTCTTGTGTGCGCAGTTGTACGCAAATGTCTTTGATCCCCACCCACCTCGGAGGGTTCTCTCATAAAAAAAGCATAGCATGGAAAATGTTGCACAATTAAAATGATATTTCCTTCCATGAGACTAAATTAAGGGTTAGTCAACAACACCCCGCTTTTAAAGTAAGACGGTTATACTTTGCAGCAAAACCCTTTATTTAAGTGTGCCGTAAACTGTAAGTTGCCGGTGATTAACACCAAAAACATCTGCTGCCATGGTAACCGAACAGCACACGGCGTAACAGGGATGAATGCGTTATGGCGCGGACATGCCACGGCAATTATGTCTAATTTCTTTAAATTGTTCTTTGCCGATTACTGTAATTCTGCTTCATCAGAGAGAGTTTGTAAAAGTCTGGTGACATGTTTGACCGTTGCAGGTCCGTCCTCTTGGGAGCCCTCTTTGACCCCTCCTCCCCCCCCCCGCACGAGGAAAGTGCGTACGAAGAGCGCCGCCCCGACAGAAGCTGCACACACGATCTCGAGTTTTCACCTCAAACCTCATCATTACCGGCGCTGTGAGGGAGGGGAGGAGGAGGGGGGGGAGGGAGGGGGGGGGGGGGGGTTGAGTGAAGTCCCTATGTGGTCCCCCACCCCCTGCAGAAATACGGTGGTGACCGTTTAACGGTCTCCGAGCTCTGGGGGCCACACCCTGTGCCACTCGATGTTAAAGGACCCCCCCCCCCCCCCCCCCCCCCCCTTTCCCACCAAAATTCCAACATTGTGTGTGACTGCAAATGGAAATCTTGCAGCTGAATGAATCAAAAGCTGGAAAGACACGTTCATCGTGCTTTTTGGAATCGTGTCTCTGCTCGTCCCACTGCAGCGTGTCCTCCGTCCCTCTCCGTGACGTCCTTCTGTTTTCCCGTCCTGTCAACCCTCGCGGAGAATCCCCACCTACAGACTTTCTGTCTCCGCGGGGACGTGGTTGAGAAAGCTGTTGAACATTTTGCTGGACGCCCCCCCCCCCCCCTCCTCGGCTAGCCCCCGTGGCCCTGACAGGCCTTTTTCTCGCGGTGAGACACTCCAGATGGGATTCCGCACACTCAGAGCTGTCCTAATGACCCGGAGTATCAGCAGAACCCCGTAGAGTGAAAAAGCTCCGATGCGACTTGGAGGGGAAAGGAACATCATTAATAAAGATAATGAAGCAGATGGGCGCTCTAATGGGGCGGCTCGGGGGTGAAAGACGCCAAGTCGGTGAGGGGGTGAGCGGCGCCGGGGTGAAAACTCGCTGCGATATGAGAACCGGATGCTTACAACGGCGTGTTTCTGACCTCGAGTAACCCCCGGTGAACCCGCCGAAGCTGGGGGGGGGGCGTTCAGTGCACATATCACCGCGCTGCCAGGGGGCCACACGTGACCGGTCTCTGTGTTTCACAGGACATGTTGGCAGGGCGGGGGGCGCCGATGACGCGGCCGCCCTCACTTGACAAAAGGTTCAGGAGCCGACGAGGTCGGGGGGGGGGCGGGGGGGGGGGGCGGGGGGGGGGGGACATCTGTATGACATGACTTTAACATTTCCTGCCCGGGAAAGTAGGAGCACTTCGTCAAGTCTTTCTGAAAATGTAAATCTTTTCCTCTAAGATGTCACATCAAAAGGAAGGAGAGGGGTCCATGTGGCACGAGGGGCCTTCCTTTTGGGGGGGGGTCCCATCAACCTTTTATCCAATACCAGCTTCCTTCTGGGGAGTAATCTTCTGGGTTTGTTCACTGTTAAACAAGAGCGACCTGGAGTCCTGTTTTTACAACGGGTTCAGCTTTTTATCTGCAGGAGGAAACACGTGTGCGTGAAATGTGGTCCGCACTCTCACAGGTGAACCAAAGCCACATGGGAGCAAAAGGGGACTCGCGTCGAGTAAACACACACTTAGAACGAGGTCTACAAAATAAGGTTGCAGACGTTTTCACGAGAAAGGGAAGTGCGCTCGACACAACTGGTTTTAAAAAAAAAAAACCCGCTTCTCACACACGCACTTTGGGTCAAGTCCCTGCTCCGTCCGCACGATCAGAGGAATCGCAGAAAAAGGCCGTTTAGAGCCTGCTCTACTAGTTTGCCTCCACCATGTTCAGGCCCGTGGAGGCCTGGAGATAGAGCCCTCTGAGAAGGGAAGCGGCGTGTTGATACGCCCAGGGGCAGTGGAAAAAAAAAAGGGCCTGTGTGAACTGTCAGCAGCAGATACAGACACAGGAGCAGCTAACCCGCTCGCTGCCATGTGCCACTTGGCCTCTCGCTGACCCACGCGCGGAAGGTGAGGAGAGGAGCGGCCTGTGAGCGCCCCCCTCCCCCCGCAGCGTTCACATCGCGTCTTCGATCCCGGAAAGTGTGTCTCCCCCAGTGTGCGATGCGCATTTGGACCAACCGAACCCCCATGAGGTCACGTCCCGTACTGCGGATCTCATCTCATTGATTCCTTTGGGCTCCGCTGAGTCATCACTAACAAATAGGGAAGTGAATGACCTGACGTCATTTAGATAAGGGCCAAAGGTCATGGAGCCGCACTGGATGCTTTCACACAGGTGCGGCCCGGAGCGTCTTCCTGTTGCGGCCCGACGCGGCGACCTCTGTGGGCTTCTGCTGCCCACGAGGCGGTCCGAGGGCCGGTCTGGAGACGGATCAAAGCGGGGAGCCGTGCCCCGCCAACAGAGATAAATACACACTTCCTCTCTTCCCTCTCACACTGGTTTTTCCCACACTGCTCAAACCACCCCCCCCCCCCCCCCCCCCGCGCTGCAGCAACGCCAGCTCAGAGGAAACGACGGAAAAACCCACATCAAGAGGCTCGCCGTTGCTGAGACAGGAGAGCCTCGCGCCGGCCTCCGGGGGAGGGAGAAAAGGGGGGGGGGGAGGACGCCGAAAACCGCCATTAGAGGGGGGGGACACACGTTGCATCTAAGCCTTTTGACCTGGAATCACACTGGATGCTTAAAACAGCGCCTTTAAAGCTGTGCGCGTTGTGTCAATATTTACTTTTCTGAAATTCGTCATCATTTGGTCAATAATTTTGCTAATTTGTGTTTAATTTTTGCTCATAATGGGAGGTCAGTTTGGCGGAAATATCCACTTGTTGGCTTTTTCCACAGTAAGATTAGAAGATTGATCCCGTGGATATTCCCAGTAGGGAAGTGTATGAGCACAGTTCAAGCTTAAGCTTAAACCTAACCAGAAACTGAGCATTTGTTATTCGTGTGAACTTCATTTATTGAACCTGACACCTGCACCAGTTGATTGATGTTCTTCCCCCACTGAGTGGCATATATCACAGGCAAATACCCCCCCCCCCCCCCCCCCCCCCATCCCTAATGGCCATGCTGTTACTGCCCATTAGGCTTATTTAAAGAGCTCACCTGAGCCTCGTAGAGTCAACCCTCCCTCACTTAAAACATCAATCCCGGCAAACCGGTACTCCAATGACAATGATGCATTTTCTTCTTCTTCCGGGGGGGGGGAGGGGGGGTCTGGCGTCGTTTTATTACCCACCCGGGTCCTTTCCTTTCTCGCCCCCCCCCCCCGTGCGTCCCGGACCTCAGGCCCTCGTCCTCGAACGTCCGACAGAGCGACAGCTCAGGGAGGAGTGCGGCTGTCTTTCTGGGGGTTTTGGGCCTCGGTGCTCACCTGTTTCCTCAATCTGTGTCCAGCAAACAACGGCTCCTCTCATTTTGAGCCCCCCCGGGGGGGGGGTGTAAATCAAACCCCCCCGTCCCCTTTTCAGACCAACGTCCTTCTGAGACGCCTAGTTGTCACGGCAAAGAAAAACTCCCCTCCGGCATGGAATTATGTTTGGGCATTCCCTAAAAACAGCGGCTGTTTATGTTTTTCTTTTGGGGATGTGCAAGGCCACCCAAAAACAAAATGTTCTATTATTCCACTGCTTCACTACAAACAAGAGCAGGCGCCAGAACCTCCCAGAGGGCTGTGGTGCCCTGTTATGCTTCTCCTCGGGAAATAAAACCAAATGTTCATAAGTTTCTCCACCTTTTTTTGGGGGGGGGAAATAGCTTCGCGTCGTCGCCGGTCGTAAGAAAGGGCCTCAATGAGCGAATGCCGGGGGGGGGTTTTTTGGGGGGGGGGGGGCAAACCATTCTGATGATTCATCCTCTGCAACAGCCATGTGTCGCTTGTGACGCGACGCGTCAGGAGGACATGCGTGTGGCAGGATGGGAAGAGCGGAGCGTTGACGGAGCCAATGCGGTCATTCGATTCCAAATGAACGTTTTATTATTTTATTTGTGCACATGGAAACTACACCAGTGCACATCTGAAAGTAAATAGTAAATGTGCTCTGTATTTAATGGACCCTTTCTGTCGTTTATGGCACACACGGAAACTGAAACGGAATTTAAACATTTCGAACATTAAGGGGGAAAAAAAAAGCTAATATATATAATAACTTTTCTCAGCTGGCAGTCTCAAGATTAGCAAGTCAAGCCCAAGTCCATAGTTTGGATTAACTTGTTAAAACACGATTGGGGAAAAAGATAGGAGCGCGTGATCTGAATGAGAGGAGACCATTTTAAAAAAAAACACGGTGAGCTGCACTTCTGGGCAGGCAGGTAGCAGCGGAGGGGTCCCAGGAGCACGGCGGGGGCCAATGAGGAACAGGTGGCCGGGGGTGGGGGGGAGAGGAGCAAACGAGCTGTAAGGACAGGTGTAAATTGCCGCTGGCAATGAATTGAGGAGGAGGAGGGGGGGGTGGGGGTGTTGGGAGAGGTCCGGAGGGACCACTTATTCGAGATGGGCCTGGCGGGGCTCCGCGTGTGACAGTCGGGAGCTTCGGAGCGATGGGTTTGTTTGTTTTTCCTCTTAGTTCCTTTTGTGGCTCTTTTTAAATCTGGGGGGGTGATTCCGCCTGGCAGCGCCCCCCCCCCCCCCTCCTCCCACCGCACACCTTCCCTCTTGCCATCCGTAATTACCACACTGTTTCGAGTTCGAGCCTGTCCAAAAGCCACTGCAGGTCTGATTTTTTTTTTTTGGCTTGGCTCCTCTCTGACATGCCTGGGAAGGGGCAAGGAAAGGAATGGGTGGACCAGCCGCCCCCCCTCCCCCCCCCCCCCCCGCCCCTCCCCGTTCCCCCAGAGCAGGCCTGCATGGGAGAAGCCAGCCCAGTGTGTTTTTTCGACTCGGCCCAGCTTGTAAGGGAGCACAGCCCATCTGGATCTAATAAATCCTCCATGCGGCTCCACGACTCGGCCTGTGTTTTGGGGACGTGATCACCGTCCCATACGGAAAAAACAACAACAACAGGGGGAGATCTGAGAGGGGAACGTCTTCAGGCAGAGCAAACCTCGCGCTGGTAGACCCCCAAACTGCCTCGGGGGGGGCGGTGATGGATGTGTGGTGTAACGGTGACCACATTGTAAAACATGCATTCCTGCCAACGGTGGGCAGTGTGTCCCCCTGCTTCTCGCTTCCAGGACTCGTTTCATCGAGCGACCAACGGGTCGCGGTCAGAGCAACGCCGTTGTCTTCGAATGGGCCCGAAGTGCCCACTTAGCCAATTCTGTATTTTTCATTGCCATTGCGCAAGTTCAGGCCCAGGACGTTTCATCATTTGCGTTCATTGTTGTATTTTGTTTTCGCACATTTCATGAGCAGATATAGACCGCTATCACCTTTACTTCGATGCCCCCCCCCCCCCCCCCCCCCGGGACGGCTCCCTCTGTTTTTCTGTGCGAATGAGCGGTAGCACGGACGCACCAAAACAACGCGCTGCGCCGCGCGCCGCTCGCCAGATCATTAGGTCATGCACCTCTCTGTTGGTCATGTCTGCCTCGCGATCCCGGGCCCATATTTATGACCTGTTGGCTGCGAGAGTCCCGCTGACTCGCTGGCGCTGGTGAGGTCAAAGCCGTCCATGTGACCTCACCGCCGGAGACAACGCAACATCTGTCCTCATCTTTCACACCTTCGGGTGGCTGAGTTTTCCTCAGACCTCCCTGCCTCTCCCCTGCGCTCACTTCCCTCTAATTAGAAACAGTTTGATTTAGTGCCCCGAGCGACGGCAGACGAAATAACAGGAGTCGAGACCCATTAAGACTTAGCGGCGGGCGTGTTTTGTAACGGATCAGCGTTTTAAATGCATTTGAAATAACACACGGAGTCGGACGGCGTGGGGCTTTAAGTCACGTGGCGTGGAGGCGGAAGCAACGGTTGTTGTCTCGTCCTCTCCGTCTGCTGGCGGACAATCAGACCGCCAAAGCTCGTGCGGAATGTGTAGGACGCCGTGGCGGCGCCGATTTCCCCCCCCCGCTTAAAGACACATGTACTGTATTAACAGTAGCAACCTCTTTCCTCGTGTGTGTGTGTGTGTGTGTGTGTGTGTGTGTGTCTCCTCAGAAGTGAAATGACATCTTAAAAGCAAAGCATTCGACGCAGGTGTCAATCAGATGTGTATTAATAATGTAACACTAATGAAATGATATCCCACAGGTATTATCCTGTAATTAAAATGGGTAATAATAGGATTTGGTTGGGGGGGGGGGGTTTAGGGGCGGGAGACCACACATTGGGTAAGCTTGCATTGTACATGCTTAATCTGATTAAATCTTTAAATGTGATTTATGAAAAAAAGAGTGACACGGACTCCACAGGAGTGTTGACATCTGCGGGGCTTTGTTCTTGCAGTCGCTATTAATGTTACTATAACTCTCCATGCGGCAGCTTTAGGAGACATTTTTTTCGGGTGGATTTACACACCGATATGGGCTGACAGAACAGCTGTGTATTTGCAACATCTGGTTCTGGATCACTCGGGTTCAGTAAATCACGGCAAAATAAAACGAGGCGAGGGGAGGGACTCGTCTGTGTCTGATGAGGACGGGCCATTGTTATTCATTTCTGTGTTTTTGCGTTACTTGCGCTAATTAATGTGACAGGGGGCCTCTTCTGGCACCTTTCTGCAACTGGTAAACATGACCATTACCTCATTTGCAGAAGTTATGCAGCTTCCTGTCAAACATCCTCTGATCTACAGGGACTTGAAACTAGCTAAGGAGTTCAACCTTTTTTTTTTTTTTTCCTTCTTTTCTCCTCCATACCAAACTGGTATGAGAGCTTTTGAGTGTATCACTGGGATAAATTCACCACAGCAATTTCCATGCATTTTTCTGTGAAGTGCGATATTGATCACCCATTGGCTTTTTAAAAAGGGAGACTCCCGTCAGCACAACCTGACAGACGGAGAACAAAGCCCCCCCCCCCCCCCCCTCGTTCCTTTCCCCCCTTATCTGTTCATCATCTATGCGCTGAGTTCCTTCATGTGGCCGCTTTGGGGAAAAAGCATCCTCTTTTGAGTTTAGCAAACCAATATGTATGTGTGGGCTTCCCCCCCCCCCCTTCTTTTCTTGCAGGAATGAAACCGTTATCTCAAAAGGCGACACGAAGAGTAAAACACCTGGTGTGTATCAGTAAATTGAAGGGAGGAAAGGGAAAGCCATATGTCCACCTTGAGTCTTCAAAGCAGCCAGAATGTGTTTCTGAGTGCATTCGAGGATTGAAACAAACCAAAAAGGAAAAATTCATCACTGAGCTGAAATTTTCTGGGCTCTTAAGGACTTAGTTTCATAAACATTGGATGCTGAATTTCTTTTTTCTCACACTGATGCCATTTGAGCTCCAGCATCTGCATCCGTCAAGACGGGGGTTTCTGTGTATTTGCCAAAGGGCCATGTTACTGTTACTGTAATAGTTTTAGTAGAGCCATATTAAACAATGCCTGTCTATACACAACAATAAAACATGTTCTAATACATCCATGTGGACCAATGTGCATCCAAACTGTTACGGCAAGGGTTTTGAATTTTTTATTTATTTTTTGCGGGATACCACTCATCATGTTTGTATGACAATTATGAATCAGCATCCAATAGCATAAAGGGTCTTAGCCTAGCTTAGCGTAAAGACTGGTACGCTAACATGTTTATAATAGAAGTATTCTTCTACCATCAGTCAGCAACATGTCATATTTTATATAGTAGTAGTAGTAGTAGTAGTAGTAGTAGTAGTAGTAGTAGTAGTATATTCCATCAGATTATGTTTGCATTTGTACATCACAAATTAAGATATATTAACTCTACATTAGCCTCTATTTTTTTTCCACTCTCACATGAGAGTTATATAGATATTTCCCTCTAACTCTCATCTGGAAAAGAAATAAACCTTTCACACCAAAAGGTCCAACTATTTCCTACATGTTGAGACTATTCCGGTGGAAGACAATCATGACACAATTGGGATGCTGGTTGGATCACGGTTTCTTCATTTCTGCACTCCCCCATTTGTAAAACACGCTCGACCATAAAACATCTCGCTGGCTATGCAGTCTCTCTCCCCCCCCCCCCCCCCACCCCCTCGTTTTCCACCAACTGTGACATGATGTTGATAGGGTTTTTAATGGTCCTTCCTGCGTCCCATGGTCCGCCTCTATGAATCATGCCCACTGCGGCGGGGGTCTCCGGACAGCGAGGTGTCATTTCATAATAAATAACATGTGCACGGCGGTGGGGGGGCCGGATGATAAGTGGACAGATAGAATCATCATTTACTCTGCTGGGAAAAACAAATACATATGGTAGTTAGATAAACTTCAAACATCGTTCAGACATCCTGAGACCACAGGGCTGCTTTGCGTGTCTCCTCGGACCCGGAGAGGAAAGGAAGAATTTGGCTGTGTTTAGAAAGCTGAAGCCTCTCCTGATAAGGTGTATTTAAGATTTCTACATAGAGATAAAGATATTTGTTGTGTTTTGCTGCTTTTAATGGCGTAGTCCTTTCAAAATTGCCGGAGCAGTACAAATATTTACCATGCTAAATTTACAACCATTTTAAATGTTAAATATTTGTGTTCTCCCCCATTTAGAGGGATTGGTTAAGTTTGCCGGATCTCACCAGAAAAGACCGTGATCTCCTAAAAGTTGCTACACGTACAAGCGACGGAATAAAACGCATACACCTGTGTATGCATGGAGACGAGACGGCAGGTGGATGGACCAAAAAAAACCATGTGAAAGGTAGACTTTTGCAAACTATAAAATAAATTCGCCAACTTTAGGGATGTTTGTTTGTTTTCATTTAGATCAGAGTCGTACACTTTGAATCTGCGGTCTCGATGTGTTTGACTCAGCATCTTCATTGGCAAAAATAAAAAAAGGTTCGAATAGTAACAATAAATCGTACAATTATCTTAAATAATTTATTGAACCTCCCAGACCAGATAATTAAATGTAGGATAAAAAAAAATGATGGAAAAAATAGAAAATTGTTTCAAAAGAACCAATGAATCAGTAAAACAAAGAACCAAAACTCGACAGACAGGCGTCCAGGTATTCCTTCACCTCCAGTGGCTCGAGGTGTCTGGTGAACCCTCCGCCCTCTCGGGGGGACCTCCGCCTGCATGTGTGGCATCCGTCAAGCTTACACCAACAGATAGCATCATCACCATCCAGACGGAGGCACCGACAGTGGTTGATGGTTTTCCCCTGCGTAGCATTCGGCCCACAGAGAAGGGGAATCCCTGTTTTCTCCATCTGTCTGGTACCTGCAGAGTCAAAAAGAAAACACAAAATACTGTACATCTCAGGTCCGTACGTGGAAACATTGTGGGAAACAGAATTTGGGATACCCTCAGAGCCACCATGGTAACGTGATATAAACATCACGCTGGCCAGAATGTGAATAAAGCAAATAAAGTGAGTCACTGATTCTCATTTTTCATCCCTCTATCCATTCTGCATCAGCAACATTTACGCTAAAGAAAACAAGTGGGCCAGAGAGCGCTGGGTGGGTTTATGCTCCAGTTTCAACATTGGCTTTGCTCTCATAAAAAATTGGGTGGGGGGAAAATGTGACGGCCAGTCAGCGTCAGGTGAGTCATTTTTATGCGGGCAGTTCGGGTTGCAGTCGGTCCAAAACCGCCCGCATCTTCTCGTGGCCAGCGTGGGTCAAACGCTGGTTGGGGAGAGAAGGGGAAAAATGACGGGGAGAGTTAATTCGTTCTGGCCTTTGACAGGTGTGTTTTATGTATTTTGGAGTTTACCTAAATCCTTCTTTGCTGGACAGGAGGCGAGTCCCTGGCCCCTCGGCCAAATGACTGCATCTGTCGCTGTGAGGCTTTCAAGGCCTCTTTTGCCTAATTTTGTGGACAATCTGCTGAAAATGTTGTTTTGGGGGGAAAATGAGGCTGATTAAAATCATGTCTCATTTCTCCGCTCACACCACTGCGGTTTGAGACGCAATTTGTTTTGACTGTTTCGACCGTGCATATTTGATAGTTTTTCAAATAAAATAGTAATACGTCTGCTCGTATTGACTCGTTCGAGTTTTAGGGAAAACAACGAACCTGACTTGACAACCCATGCGATAGGACCGACCAGAGGTAGATTGGTGCGGAGAGAGGATTATATAACTAAATTACATGTCATTTAGCTGACGCCTTTTTCCAAAGCCACTTACAACAAGTGCATTTGAGACGACAGGAACAATTGTTTGGATGCGGCAGGCTAAAGTAATAGCATGCTAACGTAACAGCATGCTAACGTAATAGCATGCTAACGTAATACAATGCTAACGGTAATACCTCTGTAAGGCTACCTGCCGTCCCGAAGCAGCCTTTTGTGCTTTTTTTTGTGTGTGTATACCAGAGATGGGGACTCGAGTTTGAGACTCGGACTCGAGTGCGACTCGAGTCGCACACACGCGTGACTTCCGACTCGACTCGGACTCGAGCTTTGGGACTCGTGAACAATGTTTCATTTTAGGAAAAATCTGATGAGCTCGCTATACCGCTCCCTCCGTTACCTGCCTACGTAACACGTACATCGACATCTATTGCTGGCTGCGCGCGCGCGGCCACACACGAGAAAGACAGCAGCCGCTGCTGGATGGCGCTGACGGGGGGGGGGGGGGGGCTGGGGCTGAGGGTCCGACCGACGGTTCGCTGACGTCGGGACGTATGCGTTTACTCTGCGATCTCCTTAAACTGTCTCTGCTCTGCTCACTGAAGCAAAACAATACGTGGACAAGAGCAGCGAGTGTTGTCACCTACTGCTGCTAACACATCCCGTCAGACCAGGCTTATTTATTTATATCCGTTAATGAACTTTTCTCCTCTTGTTACCCTGGTAACCGCTGTCATTAGAAGGTTGCGTCGATTCTTACTGTGAAAATCTACGTACTTCCGGTTTAGCGGCTACGCTTCGTATTTTCATTTTATGGGAAAAACCACAAAAAAACATTAAGTAAAGAGTAAAGGAGGAGTAAAACGTTGTTGGTATGTTTTTTTTTTTTACGGTAAAAGGGACGTTGATAAGAGATGGGGACTCGAGTTTGAGACTCGGACTCGAGTGCGACTCGAGTCGCATACACGCGTGACTTCAGACTCGACTCGGACTCGAGCTTTGGGACTCGTGAGCATCTCTGGTGTATACACAACATCTAACATCGCAACGGGAAAGATCCAAACTCGTGCTGTTGGACGCCCAGAAAAATGTCAGCTAAATGGAACCGCACAGCTTGCGTCGCTCCAATTACTTCCGTCACGCTTGTCTGACCTCACAACGGTAACTCAAGGGGGGGGGGGGGGGGGGGCGGGACTTAGGGAGGATCAATTAACCTCCAGCAGTGTGAAAACGTCAGTGTGTAAATTTCCCACAAATATTAGGAGCGGAGAAATATGTAATGTCTCACAATAAGTAGCAGGTCCAATTAGAGAGGAATGTCCGTGCGGATTACCGAGTGCTGCTGCTTGAAACCAGGTGACGACCATCACAGAAGAAACGGGGGGGTGGGGGGGTGTCTGCATGTGTTTTTGTTTTAAGAAAAATGTATAAAACTCTTTATTTCTTTCAGAATAGAGAGGTTGACCTGCGCCGCCGCCCCCCTTCCCACTCTCTCCGATCTTGTTTAAGCCTTTAATCAAATGGACATCTGGATTGCATTGTGTGTTGCAGAGAGAGAGAGAGAGAGAGGGGCCTGATTGCTGTTAAGCAGACCACGCGATGATGTCACTTTTCATTAATAATGACGCTGCCCACAGCACTCGCATTCATCTTCCTGTCCGACCATCGCGGAGACCGCAGGCTGAGGACAGGGCTCATGGTCCCGCGGACACTCGCCTCGCCGGCCGAGGAAACAGGGTTAGGGTTAACCCGTACTCGATGCTGCCCGAAGTCACGCGACGTCTCCCCGACAACTGTACCACAACGATTGATTGGCCCCTGGAGTGGGAAAGAGATCTCTGGGGTGAAAGATGTGGGACAATTTAAATGAAAAATAACCAAGATTGTCCAGTATATTCTCTTTGTTTGTGTCTCCTTTACACCAATTCTGTAACTATTTACTCTGAGGACAGTTATTGCACAATTTGTTGTCAGCAGAAACTGTTATGACACCTTTTGGGGTTTTCTAGTGCGTCTGTGAAGTAGATATTCCTTATTATGATTGATGACACACGCGTGAAACAGAGGTTCGTGCTTTCCTGTGGACACAAGCTGGACAACCCGACATTAGGATTGATTCCTACTGCTCCGGTTTCATTTCGGGTTTTTTTTGTCAGGGGTGGGCTCAGAGACCATCGTGTCCATAAAGTCCATCTGTTACTGTTAAATCGACGTCTTACAGGCTGCGCACCAGTGGCACAGCAGGTTAAAAAGCTAAATGGAATATATATGTTGAAGTTAGGCCGGAAAGACAAAATAAATGGCCGACCATGATGATTAATTCATTGGAATTCAATGTATATGAGACGACTACATTTAACTTTGACTGGAACAAATAAGTGCACTGATAATAAAAGGAAGCAGTCTGGAGATTGAAAGGGGAACATAAAATGGTTTACTTTCCCAATATAAGAATATTATTGTGATGAGCAATTGACGGCGTTAGCTTTGTTGTCTCTTTGAAAGTCAAACTGAAATCAGCAACTTTTATGATTATAATAATATATATTTTTTTTTACTTACAATAAATAAACTATAATGTCTCATTGGCCTAAATTCAAAATCTTAATGAATATAACTAAACGTGTAGCTAGAGCACATATTTCAGTACAGACACATGTTGTTTTATATTAAAATGTGTGTGCTGACCTTGTATTGGGTACTCTTAATATAATATCAGCACGATGGTCTCTACAATGGAAAAATCTAATCTAATCTAAATTAAATATTACACATGTTTTTGTTTTCAGGGAATAATGATGATGGTGAAGATGATCACATCCAAACGTGAAAGTTATTTCACTAAAACGCTACATCCCTGCAAATCTTTTCAGTTTCACATCAAGGAGCAGAGTGAAGCGCACCAGCCTCTATATTTGGACATCTTTTCAGCATTTCAAGACATTCCTTTGCCATGTGCTTTTGAAAGTCATTAAGTCCTGTTTAAGCTCCAAATGAAGTCTCGATGTTTTGTTCCGTCTGTTGTGAGGATTGGAAGTTATGTAAATGTGAATTCAAAAGGATCGTCTTATTCGAAAAACATTTGGACGAACACAAAGCCAGATTTTCATTTTCACTTCATGTTATTCGTGTCAACGCCAAAATAATTGGAAGTGACTGACATCTTTCTAAACCCTTTTTTGCTATTGAACAACGCGGGCTTCAACTCCTTCAAAGGTTCAACGGAGCGTGGACTTTGTCCAAAAGTCGACTTCGGGGGTGCAAACAAGAATGCCCCCCCCTCCCGCTCCAAACATTTAATGAGGGAATTAGTTTTGCTTACTACGCCGCTCGTCCCAACGAGAAGGACTGGGACCTTTCAGAAGAGGACGCTTTTTAATCTGCTGTCCCGGGACAGCAGAGCTTGCTCTGGAGAGCATCACTTGTGCTTCTCTTATCACACAAAAAAAATAATAAAAAACTTGAGTCCGTTCAGTGCATAATGGGACTCGTCTGATCTCGATGTCTACCGACAACTCCTGACCCCTCTCCGTTTTTTCACCGATGTGACGGAGTGGACGATTCTTATTTTGGCGTGAAAGGCCCGGAGGAGTCGCCCCCCCCCGCCACCCCGTGACCAAGGGGAGGACATTTCCACGGAAAACGCTTTCCAGATTCAGAACAATAATAAATCCGCGCGCCCCAGTCCCGTCCCGTCCCCGCAACGCAGATCCGTGGCGTGACATGGTAACGCAGGCCTCCTGTCTGTTCAGAGAGCGCCGTTACCGCAAAAACAAAAAAAAACAGATGAAAGGCTGCATCTGGAGCGGCGAAGGTGGCCTTCAGGCTGCGTGCTGCAAAAAACCTCAAGGTGAAGAGGATGAACAGAAACACGTGTGACCCGTGGGGTGATTTCACACTGCAGAGACGGGGGGGGGGGGGGGGGGGGGGGGTGTCAGGTCGCTCTCCATCTTTCCTTTGTTTCGTAGAATGATTCGTTGAACCCGGGGGGGGGGGCGCGAGCCAGTTTACTCCATCACTGACACGACATGAATCTCTCAAGCTACTCTGGTATGCAGCCAGAAGAGCATTTCAATAGCTAGCACACTTTGTTGTGTCATGTGAGAAGTTGTTACACAACCCCCCCCCCCCAAAAAACACCTGCAACATGCTGGTAGATTTTAAGGTAATTCAGAACTACTAAATCATTCATACCAGGTTAATAGACAGATGATGGAGCCCATTTACTACAAATAGAAGAAATGATAAAAAATGTATTTAGAACATGCATCCGAACTGCCATTTGTAAAAGACCAACAATGTAACCAGGAGCTTGCGAATATTTGTTTTTTTTTTTAAATCAAAAGGTTGGAAAAAGGGTCAAATGCGACCACGCTGGCTTCCTGTTCCCTGTTGATGTCCTCGCATGTCTGATAGATGATGTCCCCGCGCATAGAAGATTTTATCTCCGCTGAGCCCCACCAGTGCCAGCCGGGTGGCAGAGGCAGAAAGAAGAAGAAGAAGAAGAAGAAGAAGAAGAAGGAGGAGGAGGAGGAGGAGGAGGAGGAGGGCAATTAGAGGGAAGCATGCGGATCCCGAATGATGACGCTGGTGCGTCCTCCCCCCGGGGCGCCGGTGGTCCGAGCGGCGCCCTCCGATTCTCACAGAGGGGTGGGGGGGGGGGGGGGGGGGGAGTCGACATAACCCTTCTGAGACACTGTAATAGTTCCCCCCCCCCCCCCCCGTCCGTTAATGGCCTTCTCCGTATATTGTTTTAATAGGGGGAGCGGTCCTGACGTAAGCAGGGAGCAGTGTTCTGACCGCTCAAAAGGGAGGGGGGAGAGGGAGAGGGGGGGGGCCCAAATGATTTTCCATTGTCTCAAATGAAGCTTGGCAGCGAGAAGGGGTTCACTCCAGATTCTCCCGGCATGGTGTCATTTGTGAGCGACCCACACTGATAACCTGCATCCCGCCTTCGCCTGTGTGTGTCGGTCCTCAGGAGAGAGAGAGAGAGAGAGAGAGAGAGAGAGAGAGAGAGAGAG
This sequence comes from Pungitius pungitius, assembly GCF_949316345.1. Classification (NCBI taxonomy): domain Eukaryota; kingdom Metazoa; phylum Chordata; class Actinopteri; order Perciformes; family Gasterosteidae; genus Pungitius; species Pungitius pungitius. Next base: position 3,080,154 of record NC_084914.1, read on the forward strand.
AGAGAGAGAGAGAGATGATGTGCAACCATTGGCCAAAGAGAATGAAATTTCATCCAGACGCTCATAAGTGAATCACCGGGTGCGTTGCGTGTGAAGTGTACGTTTGCGTGACTCGTTGTTTATCGCCCACATTCGGCTCCGTGACTGTCCGCCGCGCCGGTGCCAAGTCTGAGGCCGCGTTCTTAAATCGCAACAGGTTTTTTTTTTTTTGGCTACCCCGCCCACGGCGGACAGGCCCGTGCGTCTCGTCCACCGTGTATCCTGGCGTACGGGGGGACAGGAAGGAGTCGAGATCGTACCCGCAGAAGTTTCCATTCCAATCTCCCCGGTTCCTCTCGGTTGGTTTTAACCAGTTGCTCTCGACCCCCCCCCCCCCCCCCCAGCCCCCGAACGGAGCCGCTCGGTTCCAACCGCGTTGGGCTGAGAGGACGAGCGCGCGCGAAAAAAAAAAAGGCTGGAATTCCTCCCGTGGTTTTGGTTGGACAGGAGATGAAAGGAGTTTGGGACCAAGTGCTTGGCTAATACGTGCCGCTTCGAATGCAAATGGGATTTGACAAAGTGCCCTTGAGCTGTTATTTGAAAAAAAATAATAATAATAATAACAATTTCTGACGATTGCAGCGTTCTTCTAAGGCGCTGCAGACGGATTTATTTCTTTGTAAATATCGTGTTCTGAGGTGGGTCACGAACGAGCTTACCTGTGCAGTTACTGTATTAAAGGGAGGGTTTAGCTAAGGTTGGTGGTTCGGATCCCGGCCTGCCCCATGTGCCATGTCGAAGTGTCCCTGAGCAAGACACCTGACCCCTAATTGCTCCCCAGGCAAAAATGTAATGCACGGGTTATAATGCAATGTAAGTCGCTTTGGATAAAAGCGTCAGCTAAATGACATGTAATAATGTAATAATAATTAGTAATGTTTAATTCATCGAGGCGCACGGACGATTTCTGTTCAAAATTGTTGAGCGGGATCGATTCCCACCGCTGAAAATGCATGTGGCTTCTATCACGAATTCCTTGACTTTTCAGAATAAATGTGAACTGAAGGTAGTGTTTGACTGTTTACCTGCAGCAGAAATTGTGGAACACAGAAAAAGCAGTGAAACCGAACGACAACCTCCTTCTGTTAGAGAGTCACGGAGAGAGAAACACGGGTGGAAACAAAGACGAGGGATCAACCGCTTTAACCCGTTGGATCCAATTTTCTCACTCCACATTCCTCCTGCACCACAAACCCTGTATGTGTCTTTTTGCGTTGATCTTTTGGAACAAAACTGAGGAGAATTTCTTTCACACGGCTTTCACGCGGATGTGCACGCTTCACTTGCACGTTTTTTTCTTTTTTTTCCGCGCCGATCCGCGTGTTGTGTTTGGCGGCGGCGGCGTAGTTCTGTGACCTCATACACGCTCGGGCCCGAGCAGAAGAACTCAGCTGATCCACAATGTGTCACAGGTGCCACTGCCAATAGGTTCTATTGCCGTGACAATCAAATTCACGAGAGGCACCTCTGAACACCTCGGCAAACATAAAAGCGCCAGGCCTTGAAAATGAGATGCCTTAAAATGTGATGACATGTATATTGGTCCTGGGGGGGGGAACGGGCCCTTTGCTTCACTCCACGCTCTGCAGCCGCGGGAGTGTGGCCACATGCCAAAACCATCGTCTTTATTATCAACACAATTTCCTGTGTCGTAACGATGTTCAGCATCTGCAAACTATTGAACACTAATGAATACCAAAAACAACAGCCCTTTTAGCGGTGGAGGTGCACAGATGTGTAGCTTCATCAGTTTAGCCGCATACCTGTTTGCATCTGGAAGGGAAGGGACGTTTCTCAATTAGCTTTATTGGCATGCAGTGTTGCGCAACGGATGGATCGTTGTGATGACGCGACAGCAATGGTTTCCGCATCGGGGGTGTAGTGACCGCCGCCCGACATTGTCCTGTTTCTCAGGTGAGCGGTGAGGTTGGTCGTGATGTTGCTCCGTTGGGATGCACTTATACGTTTTTTTTTTTTTTTTTTTTGGCACTTCCACCTCTGCTCGGTCGCTGCTCGCTCTGACATCTGGAGAAAGTAAGATTTGCTTATTTACAAAACGCTCCGGATCTTGGCTGCGGACGAGGAAAATGTGCAGGATAAACATACGGTTCATTTGTCTGAAATTTTAGCAAAAAAAAAAAAAAGTGAAAAATGTCGATTTTTTTTTTTTTTTCATTCATTTGTTTCCGTGTCCTTGCGGCCTTCAAAATGTGGACAGCCACCGACTGCGGGCGGGCGTCCCACGCCGTTTGTCCTCCTGACGGGACGCAACCCCCCCCCCCCTCTCTCTCCCCCCCCCTCCCCCGCCCCTTCATCGCCGCGGTTTTTCGACTGGGAGGTGTTCAGACAGCAACAATTAGCCCCATCTGAAGAGCCATCGTCATTTCGGTGCCACTTGTGCATACTTTCCCACAGCCTGTCCCCTGCCCGCCGGGACCGTCGATGCTATCTGCCCGTCAAATGTTTACATGAAATGTTATAAAAGGAGGAGAATGGGGGGGGAGAAAAGATGGTGACCCCACACACACACACACACGCAAGATGAAAGTAAGTGAGTGGATTTAAACTGAGGCCACGATGTAGTTATTTGTAAAATGCCAGCCGGTTCTTTGGGGTTTAGCAGATTTATTGTAGAAAATTAGACGCCACATAAGTCCATATTATCTACAAAACTGATACAAGTGGAGCTAATCCAAACACTGACCCACCCTGTGATTGAATATAATTACGGGTGGCCTTCCCGACATCTCGCTCACCACAGCGGCGTTTGCGTCAGATTTTCTAAAAGAGAAGTTAAAAAAAAAAAAACTGTTTTTTTGTTTGTTTCGTCGGACTGAGGCCACGATGACCTCACCCAGCTGCCCCCCCTCCCGCTCCCGTCCGTCCACCCCGGACCGACCCCGACTCCCGACGGTCATTTTTTTTTTTTTTTTAAGGTTCAGCTCAGAATCAAGAGGTCACATCCTTCAGTATTTCTCCAGTTGATGTACTACTGGCAGCATAATTGAAAGGCGGGACGTCGTCGGGGCCGGCGGCGGCGCGAGCACTTTGCAGAGCGTTGTTTTCTTTGGGCGCAGCGGGCGAATCTCATGCTGCATACTTTTCGAATTTTTTTTTTTCCCGTATGGATTTCACATTTGATTGAAAAAAAAAAAAAAAATCTTTCTTGTGTGTTTGGATTTCCATTGTGTGGACAACATAAAGGGCTCTGGGATGGGATGTGGGGAAAAGGGAGTGTGCAGTTTGTACTTAAGTGCATGTTTTGATGTCCGTTTGACAGCCTCGGTCGGTGGCTGATGTCAGAGCATGCACACAAGTTAACGACCATCCTCTTTCCTACTCTGCATTTCACTGAGGGAAACCAGTGAGACGCTGCTACTGCAGATATCCCACAATATAAAAAAAAAAAAGGAAAAAAGAGGGTGGAACGTTTCCAGTACATACAATGTTCAATCATTACGCTAAGCCTGGAGCACTTTATACAACCGAGAAAAAAAATTAAACATTTGTGGTTGCGTTGATACAAAATAACTTGAAAGCTACAAATTGATCAAGAATCGAGCTTACCCCTTAATTTAAAAAAAAAAAAAAAGAGGCTGATTTTTGTATTTCTGTGGTTCTTTAAACACTATTTTGAAAGGAAGCATCTCAGTCATGAGATTTATCCGGACAAATTGTGGTCACTGACCAATTGGGAAAAACCAATCACTGAAGTATTTGTTTTTGAAGTGGAAATGGATGTCTGCTCAAAATGTTTCTGATTTTATCCCCGCTGCTAATTAGTTGTATAAAAGCTCGGATTTTCCCATGACTATTTCGTCTAGCGCCGCAGACGCCGAACTGAATGTGGCTATTGGCCTTCGTTTGAAATGGATCAATGCACCTTTTTCTCTTCTTCTTCTTTTTTTTTTTTTAAAACGAGCACATCCGTCTCCCTCAGCGGTCCGTGTCCCGCCTTCGGGGGCCCGGTTGAAGAAAAGGTCCGTCCCGGTGCCCTTTGTCACCTTATCACGTCTGCATCACGACCTTCGGTGAAGCCCTCGACAGCCGGAGGGTGTTGTCTCCGGATTGAACTTCCTCTAAGACTGGAACACTTGCTCGGCCCCCTATTCTTCTCCGAGTTCCCCTCTTCGCTGCCTTTTTCCGTCTTTTTTTGTTGTTGTTTTAAACGAATGTCCCGAGTATGAGGTGTTTAATAAGTGTCCACATTTCCTCCGTAGGAGGAAATAATACATCCCGACTCATTATTTCAATAAACAAAATGTACTACGACCCCTCAACTAGCTAATGAGAGAAAAGTGTGTTTGGCAAAACGCACGTCGCAATGATAGGCCAGGTGCTGCTATTCTGTTATTCAGACGGTCCTGCGGAGACGGTTTCTTGGCGTGAAGCAAGGCGGTAATAATTTTGCTCTGACACTTTATTAATAATAGGAACTGACCTTGCGGTCGCGAGCGTGGGGGTCACTGACTAAACATCGAAGCACGAGGTAAAGAAATGTGGAACTGGAAGTAATCGTCACGGGCCCCCCGTTGTTCCTGCTCATCTCGCCATAACTCAGATGTGTTGAGCTACCTGCGGCCCGGGGCCAGAAGTCGACTCGGGGCCGTTGCCACAATGACTGAAATAACGTCTCGCGTCTTTCCGTGACTACGGGCTAAATAAAGCCAACCCCCCCCCCTGGTCCGGTTACACGTGGAACTTATCCCGAGCGATTCGACTTTTTATCAGTTGCAAAAGTGAGACTAGAGTGATGTCTCATCACTGCATATGTCGTGGGGGGTGGGCTTTTCATTGAGGAAAAGGTAGCAGTACCACACAATTAAGCTACTCTGTTACTAGTTAAAGTCCAGCATTTAAAGTCTCACAAAAGCATTTGAAGCATTTAAGTAGTCCTACTTGACATTCTGTTGGTAGTTCAAATCCACGATAATTTGTCAATGTATTCCTTTAAATACAGTGGATTTTACGATTGTTAATGTTATTAACTTTAAGTCCCAAGAAAACGACAAATGTAACAAAGCCAATGCAGAATGTCCGGTTTCCCCCCCCCCCCGGGTCTCCTGGTGATGCGAGGCCAGGGATCCGCGCGCTTTCCATCGAAAGTGGAAAAGCGATGTTTTCCCGCGTCATTCGTCTGGACTTTGACTGACGGTTCCTCCGCCTATTCCAAGGCTTTGAGGGCGAAAAGTAATTTCCGTGAGGGGAGAAGCGGACGTGGAAAGCTCGTTTACAAGTCGGAACCAAACCCGGGAGGACGCGGTCACTTCAGCTCCCTTTTGAGGTTTCTGACTCTCTCAGAACCCGTTGGCACGTAGGAAAATGTGAGGAGTTGGATGACATGAATCAGTCGCTAAATTACTGATGACATATCAAAGTTACGTTTTTTTGTCAATAACATGGAACTGTGATTCCGGATTGGTTTCGTAATAACCCCCTTTTTTCTGTCATTAAATCCAAACTGTTCCAATTTGAACTCACGAGAGGTCGTGCAAACCTTGGAGAATTCATGCAAAGACATGGTAGCAGTTACTTGAATTTGAATGAACGATTTTGTACAACTTTGAGTTTGAACAACGGCGAATGACAGTTTATTGCTTTTTCCCCAACCGCCAGACTCGCTTCCTGATACAATTCCCCTTTGTCTTTGTAATCCTGATGAGATGAATCAATGAGGACAACGCGCAATGGAAGATGTGGTTCCCATTGTTGCAGGAAACGGGCGAGATTGTCTGTTTTGGAACGCACACATCCCCCCTCACACAGTATTCGCCACCCTAAATCCTTCTTTTATATTTTCTTACGACCTATCTGACTAATCTCCACTGGAGTCCAGTACTCTGGACGATGTTTTGTTATGTGGAAAGTCTTCCCTTCCTCCAATCTCCTCATCATCTATTTGCATTGGACTCCACGGCCGTCTGTAGATACCGGCCTAACGCAAACAAAGCTTTCATCACACCAGGGGGGGGGTCAGTTCAATGGTCGGGTCACCGGGGTGGACACAAACATCCCGCCCCTAAGAGCCGATTCTCCTGCCGCTTTCTGTTCCGTACAAATCCCACACCCAGAAGCCCCCCAACCCCCCCCCCGCCCCCCCATGGTCCGAAGATACGTGGCCAAGGAGCACGACCATTGAGGCTCTTTCTTGTGTTTAACAGACGTGGGGTCTCTCTCTCTCTCTCTCTCTCTCTGCTCTGCGCCACAAGGGCCACAGCTCCGGTGACTTAGGGCCGCTGGCGGCACCTGTCTCCTCTTCAGCGCCAGGCCCGGTGGAGACAGGCTCCCGCTAAGACTCGATTCTGGGATTTCTACCACGCTAGTGCAGGCGCCAGTGGCGCTACGGCTACCCCTCCACCCCCCGCCCGGGCGCCACGTGAGCATCTGCCCCAGCTGTTTGGATTTGGATGCGTTTCACCTTCAGATGCCTTGTGTACGTTGCTCAGGAAAAGGAAACAATACTTTTTTTAATTTCCCCCCCTCCGGGGGTTTGGCCAAGTTCGTACTTACAGGATTGTGGATTATGCTGCAATGCAAACAACCACAGAGACTGACCTCATTGATCATTAATTTCCCCGAACGTGAGTCAGTGGGATGAAAAGTTACGCACAAAAGCATAAAGAACAGGTTTTTTTTTTTTTTTTAAAGAAGGTTTGGTTCTTGTAAAACGTATTTGCAACATGTCCTTTAATCGTCTTCTCGGTAACGAAATCAAAGCAGTTTCTGTTTTCTTTGCACAGATTCTTCCACATCGAGCACGTTTTTTTTAAATAGGTGAAACATTACGTTTGGGCAGATTGTAAAACACACCGCAACTTGAACTGTGACCTTCCTCACACAGCAGCCCATTCTCTCCTCTCTTTGTTTTTGCGCAGGAGTCAATCTGGACCATTAATTTTAACGGGCTCCCCCCCCCCCCCCCCCCGGGGGGGCCTCGCTGCGTTCTTTGATGTTCTCCGACACGACGCACTTAACATTCCACATGAACGTCTCGCGTCACTCCGCGGGGGCCCCACGTGACCGAGGAACAAGCAGCGCCTCCCGTGCGTCCAGTGCACTCATGCGTTCATTCTCGGGCTCTTTGTCGCGGCGGCGCTGCAGTGCCCCCCCCGCCGAGATAAAGGTCTCCATTCGATGACGTCGGCTCGGCGGAGTCCAGTGCACTCGTGACACACCCGCTGAATAGTAACGCACCAGTTGACTCGGGTTCAGCTCTCTCATAGTGCCGCCCGGCGTGCATATATCCAAGTTGTCCATGTTGCACAACCAATACCTTTCAGAAAACCCCCCCAAAAAATGACCTGTTTGCTATTGGAACATGACCTTAAATTAAAGGTAAAGATTAAGCCATCGCTGCTTAGTCGTGTTTCTCTCTCCTCCGTTTGAGCCATTGTTATGAAATGTTCTTCCCAATCTGGCACGTCCATAAAGACGCGTTTGTCTCTAATTGACCAACTGGCAGGGGTGCTGCTTCTCCTTATTGCCTACAGGTAAAAAAAAAAAAAAAAGCCTTAAAAGTTATTCCCTCGGCATCCCAAAGGATCCCAAGAAAAAAAAGACAAACCACCGTGTTTGACCTTTGCAGAGACTCTTGTAGCAACAGGCTCCTCTTACAACTCATATCAGCTTCCATTGAAGTGCAAACAAAGGCTCAGTAATAGTAACCAAACAGACAAGCCGAGCAGCGGTCTGGCGTAGCCCGGGGAACATTATGAGCCACGTTTAAACACCCATCATGACACAAAACAATAAATAAATTGGTTTCCATGCCTCGTGGGTTTTTTTTTTTTGGGACAAGTTCAAGATCAGTTTTTGAACATAAACAAAAAGCGAACCTAAGTGTTATGGATGAAAAATCCCGATCAATTAAAATAAGAAAGGTTAGAATTTTTCAGCTTATTGTCACGGTGACACTGGACAGGATGGTACTGCCAGTGGAGTAGCCCACTACAACTGATTTTTATAAATATTTAGGCTTAGCCGCATTAAGCTGATTTGGGTACTTTACTCTGCTGGTCTGCCGCGAACACTTGAGTCTAAATCTGCTTAATTTCTGTCCTGTGCCACTCGGGGCGAGTTTTGCATTCCCTTGAGATATTACGAATGCCTGATCTTGCTGTTACATCACTGTGCGTCTCTTTGTAACAATGCGATCCGCGGATGCCTTTCGAGGCTCGCCGGTGACGTCTGATGTCCTGTCATCGGCTGGGAAAGTCTGAGCGGACCCCTGCGATAAGTGATACGGGAAGCCGAGGGCCCGGAGAAGTCCTGGCAGGTTAGGGTTACGGGCGATTAAATAACCGATCCCGGGTTATTGCGGCGAGACAGCGGAGATGTGGTAGTCAGGGGCCCGGGGCCAAACTCTCTGGGTGAAGGATCCCTGGTGGTTTGAACGAAAGAAACAATTACCAGAAGATTAAAAGGGATTTCAGGAGAAGACATGATGGGCAGTACAGCGGGCTGAAATAGAGATGTTTGTTTTCCCATTAAATACTTTGCTCCATTTCGGTTGTCAGACATTTCTGTGGATCTCAATTACTTTTAAACGGGCTGCAGACAAAAAAGACTGCGGTTCGTCTTTGATCCTTTGGTCTCAAGGTGCTAGCTCCGACCGCACTGCACTGCAAATAGGGAACATGATTCTGTAATAAGTTTAACCTCAATTGGGTGTGTTTCATACCAAGTTATGGATCATTTGTAACAGAAAAAAATGATAATTGGAATATTTCAAAGAGAAGAGAAGAGTCTAAAGCCGGGCTCTTTAAATATGAACCAAAAAAAGAGAGCTTCATGCTCATATCAGCACGCTAACATGATCAAACACACTGATCTTAAACAAGTTTTACCATCTCCACTATCTTCGATGAGGATGAAGAGTTTTTGTTTGTTTCTGAAGGTATTTGAAGTCACCGCTCGATTTACATGGATTACATGGATTTAACAGTGAGGAAGACGTGATTAAACAAAAAACACTGTTGTTTGCTCCGGATGCTAATATTGTTTGCTAGCTTAGCATGTTTGCTAGCTTAGCATGTTAGCCACCCGCGTAATTTGACTGACCATTATTGTTCATTTATGAAATCCAATGTATCAATCCTTTAACCAAATGGAGAAGCTTATTAATTACCGAAGGCTATAGTCATACCTAAACTTTAAGTTAGCTTTAAAAAATCTATTGACTTACTCCGCAGTTTTATTGGAAATGTAAAAACATAAATTGATTGATACCATATGGTGACACATGGGGAAAACTGAGGTCTGAATGGCTAAATCCTCTTGGGATCCTGCATATTTCAACCAAATTCCACGGCATGCGTCCAGCAGTGATGGAGATATTTCCCTCTGAACCCGACAGACTGGCTGACCAAACCAAAACGTCGCCATCCCGTGTTCCCCCGCCTGCCTGCATGCAGACGTTACCTCGGAGTGAAGCGTTGTGTTTATTTGCAGCCGGGTGGGGTGGGGGGGGGGGGGCGGGGGGCACCCAAAATATTACGCGTGGATACTCATCGAGGAGCTCTTCGCTCTTTCCCGTCCGTCGGCGCTGCAACCCGATCTGCAGGGGAGCCCGCTGCCCTCGCCAGCCTCTGCCTCACTGACTCTACTTATCTTGGGCAAAAATATTCTCAACACAGCCGCCGAAAGAGCCAATGACAAGCCGGTTCGCACAAGTATTATGTTTTATGTCTCCCCCCCCCCCATTGCTGTCTAATGTTTCGCATTGAGGTCGGGACCGTCGAGCAAACTACGGCCCACAAAAGAATGGGCCCATTGATTCCCCCGGGGGGGAATAATTTTAGCGGAGGGAGTATTTAGCACAGGCCCAGCTAGAAAAGAGCCTATTAGCCCGCTTCTCCGGCTCCCGTGATCCATGACTGGAGGAGGCTTTAGTGTGAGGAGAGAGAAAGAGGACCCTCGCCCTGGCACGCCATCCACACTCATTTCGTCCCCCCCCCCCCCCCCGCGCGAAGGCAGTCCTCCACAAGGTCTCGTCTCGCATCACACACAACCAACATGGCTTCGCCCCCCCCCCGCCCCCCGCCCCCCAACAGGCCGTGTTGCATCTGATGTCAGGAGAAGTCGTGTAAACGGCGGCATGGTGCTGGAAGTCACTGCGTTTGCTTCGGTCCACCTGCCAGTCGGGACCCTCTGAGATCGGCACCTGAATTCCTAAAGTGGTCCATCATTACCTCCTCTAAACCCCCCCCCCCCCCCGCACCCCACTCCCCTCTTTTCCCATTTCAGCACCACACTGAGCTAAGATATCAGCTAACACATTATCCTCTTAGCCCTGGAGACTGATAGCCGGCGAGGGCCTCCAGCCAAGAGCAGCCAACACAGGTCAGCGAATAAAACGGACATCGCAGTTACAGCAACAGTAAATTCAAACCAGATCAGCTGGGAAATCCCTCACTTGTTGATCAATTAACCAGTTGCGATGCAGGCCGTTGTAAATGACTCGGATGGCGGTTTTAGGTCCACAAGTAGCAGCGGGACAATAAAATGAAAGAGTCATGTCATTGCTAAAACTGAAATATTCAAGTATCCCCACATCTTCAAACATCATTGCTGAACGCGGGGTGATATTATCACGTCTGCGTTGCCCGCCGCGAAACGGGCTTCCTTCGAGAACATTCGATTGTGTTTCTTGGCTCGGACCTTGGTGTCGACACAGGAAGCCAAACCCAACCCGGTATTTATGATTAAGAGGACAAAGTCAGGAGGGTTTTATTCCATCCTTTTTGCCAAGTCATTTTATATCACTTTTTAAACCAGCCAGAAACAGAACTTATGAAATAACAGTAATCGCTGTCAGTGCAGGAGGAAACAATACACCGTGCATATAGCTGAGGGGATGTTTTACAAGCAAATCGGGCATTCGGCAGGCGCCGTGTTTTTTCATCAGCGCTCCGAGGCATTTTATGTAATACCTTCAGGCCCTCGGAGTGAGATGTCACGCTGCTGGAAACATTCACAGCGGACCCACAACACGCACACGCACGCACGCGCTTGGCCAACGGCCCAAGATGCACCTGCGCTTCCAATGACTCGGGCGAGCGCACTCTCTCTCTCTCTCTCCCCGGTTTTAACAAGACACACCTTTCCCTCACTCCCGACCAGCAGGATCACGATTCCCTCAGGGCCTTTGTGTGCAGAGGCGGGCCCCCCACGACCCCCCCCCAACCCTGACCCTACCACCTAACCCTCGCAGTGTTTCTGGATGTGGTCCGCGGGCCCTGGGCCCTTCGCGGGCCTCCCCCCTCTTCGCAACCCGGGTGACGTCGTTGAACTCACAGCTCGCCTCAAGTTGGTTGGAAACAAAGTCACGACGCGAACCGCGCGCTCGCCAAAACACCGGTGAACTCTGCGTGCATTCTGCTTTTTTTTTTTTTCCCGCACGTATCGCACTAATATGAAGAGAAGTCCATCAAAAAAACAGTAAGCGGACACACAGATGGGTTCTAGTGCTCTTCAGGACAACAAACCTGGAACAACAAACTCCAGAGAGAGGGAAAAGCTCAGCAAAGCGTCGACAGACAGCTGCGTTCTCTCACAGCATCACTATTACTGCTGTATTCAAACTCAAATGCCAGAGGTCATTTTATGGAAAACACACCTGTTTTATAATTATTTGTGTTCTTTGGCCCGAGCCGACGGGTAGCACGGGTAACAGCTCGCGGCGTCAGCACAATGTCGAGTACGTTTTCTGAGCCGACTCCACACAGTAAAACTCTGAGTCTGTTTCACTCACCAGAGCCGCGGGGAGAGATCGAACTGACAACAACAACAACAACAACAACAACAACAACAAAGCACCTGCTCAGCGCGGCGACTGTTGGGATATTTAAATAAATGAATGTATTGTCAAACACAAACAATTTGCATGCCGCTACCACAGAATAAATTCATGTTTATGTTGGTTCGGATTTTTATTTGATATTTCTTGAGCCCAGGAATTTGTGTTTGTGATTGTGTCACTGTTTTAAAAAGTAGTAAAAAAAAGTAAAAAGGTTGGTTGGCGATTACTTAAAGTAATTTCTGTTTGATCCGACCGGTCCATACAATCACCTGAAATTCATTCGAAATAAAATATCAAAATTGAAAACAATTGTTTCAACTTAACATTTGCTGATTCTTTCTTCTCAAATGTAAACATTTGGGTTTTTTTTTACACGTTTTCCTTTTACCATTTAAAACTCAATGTGGGTTTTTACTGTCTTTTCCTTTCAACCTATCAACGCTACTCCATCTGACCTGCGGTAACGTAACTCCACTCCCGCCACCCCCATCACCTGACCAAACCCACCCCCATCACCTGACCAAACCCACCCCCATCACCTGACCAAACCCACCCACATGCTCACCTGTTTCCCAGTTACGCCGTTTGAAGCCCTCACACAGCGGCCCATGTAGACCCCATCGTTTTCTGGCTCTTTGTTTTACCTGCTTGAGTCACGCTGTTTGACTGCAAGCAATGAGCTGTGTGAAGTGCATTGATTCTTCTCATCTTTTACTAAATAACAATGAGGATCCCTGTCAGTGTGGCAATGGCAGTTTCATCATTCTGCCCCATCAGAGCAGAGCTTCAGTACAACTGAAGCGTCTGGGATTCCACACACCCTGAACTTGTGATAATGGTCATTTCTGCACAACCCTCACCGGGCTGTTTTGGAAATGGTGGTTACAGTAATCTGTGAGGTGTGAACTCTATTCTCCTGCACGGATGGTCGACGCGGCCCGACCCCCAACACCCTCTAAAGTCTCTGGTCCACTACGTCTATGGATGGAATGTTGGTTGTAAAATCCGTAGAACGCGAACATGCTCCTTTGCGTCGCTTTCCCGAGGGATCAACGAACCCCGGGGGCCGCTGAGGTCGGAGCCTGCAAGGTGCGCTCCTCCACCCTGCGGCTGGGGGCTGCGAGTCGAGGAACGGAGGGGTAGGGGGGGGGGGGGGTGCACCCTGACAGCTGCCGAACGCTCAACCTGTCGACAGCTTCTGCATGATTCAATGAGTCAAGGTGGAGGACCATTCCTGCGAGGCCCACGGCAGCTCCGCAAATAGCCGCCGAGCATGATGGGTGTTTTTTTTGCCCGGGGAGGGGGGGGGGGGGGGGGGGGTAATCTCGGCCCGCTCTCTCTCTCTCTCAACAGGCCCCCCCCCCCCCCCCCCGGGGAAACATAATTGAAAAACACGGGACGGGAAAAAACACACCAAGTATCACTGACACCAGGAATGTGTCTTTGTCCCCCGGGGACGGTTACGTTTTTTCTCTGTCCTGTTTCAACACGTCCCGAGAATCCGTGAGACCGCCTGCCTGCAGGGAGGTCAGCGCGTTCCACAATGCACCCCTCGTTTTCCGTTATCTCTGAGATTGAAACAATTCCGCGCCGATTCACAAGGCGCGTCATACTCACGTTGCCGAGGAAACCGCCAGGCCAAACGTTTGTTTAAGGTTTTTTGAGGCGATTGCGCTGTTGGTCTTTTCAATAATTCAGCCCTTTAAATGTCGATGCATTCTGCCAACGGGGGGCCCGCCGCGTTGTCAAAAAGTTCCCTTTGGGTGTCTTTAGGTCTTGGACAGTAGTGAAGGACTTTGACAAACCAACCGCAGACTCCTGCTTCAATTTCCTTCTTCAAATTCCTTTTTTGTCAAAGGAAAGCAGCGTTTCAACTTTCCCACCGACTCCCCTCAATGCATCTGCTCCCCGCTCCGATTGTGACTTTAAGTCTCTGTTGGTCCCCGGCCAGCACGTTAACTCCATCTAAATCAATGGATTAACAATTTAGCCCGACTCCAGCACACAACCACACGCGCACTCTCTCTCTCTCTCTCTCACACACACACACACACACACACACACACACACACCCCACTGCTAATCTTCAGGAGCTGACCTCGGCCAACGAAAGACCAAATTCACACAAGCTGAAGACCCCCCCCCCCCCCCGCAACAACCATGTGGTCTTTTCCTTTTCTCCTCTGCCCATGAGAAGATCCAATTTGAAGCAGCCAGCGTCCGAGCCTCGTTGAGATGGATTTCCCGAGTACCTCTCTCCGCAAAGGGGGGGGGGGGGGGGGGGTTTCGTTTAGTCGGAAAAAACAGCGAGGGTGGGAACCCAGCTTGAGCACACAGCCTTGGGATTCGTTAGCTGGGGTCTCCCCCCGAAACGAGCTGCATTTCAGGGGGTGCTTTTGCGACCTGTTTGTGGTTCCCGCCCCCCCCCCCCCCCTGTGGGGCTGTTGGCGATTTGTTTTTTTCGCGGCCTTCGGGTTTTGGTGCAGTCGAAAAAGCGGGCGACGTGCAGCTGTGCAGAGCTCGGGGGGGCGGGGGGGGCAGTGCGAGTGTTCCGAGGCTGAAGACTTATTTCGTTTTGAGACATTTTTACGCTTAGCAAAGATCACGTCATGCTTTTGAATAAAAGTCAGCACATGTGACATAAGCAGATTCTGTAACTGCGCATTAAGGGGGTTACATAGTTACATATTACCTTAGTGGGCGGCAGGTGTAGGCTCTGTAGGTTAGCTAGTGTGAACATTTCTCACAAAAATCCCAATTAGTCGGTGCAACAACGTCGGAGAAAACATACGATTCCAACTATCTGTAAAATCACTTTGCTGCCAAAGGGATCTGTTTTTGGAAACTTGAGAACACTCATTTCTTCCCATTCATCTGCTGTAGCCTGAGGCGAATACTGGGTGACTGTGTCAATTAATCATTATACGAATTAGAAATTAACAGTCTCTACATACCGCTCTCAAATTACAGAGTCTGTTCAGAATTTCAGTGGAAATTACAGACCTTTGAAATAATTCTTGTACACAGCTAATTTCAGAGAGTTAAATTGATTCGATTTTAACTCTAAGCTAACAATTTAACTCGGGAATGAGTGTCGAAACAAATCTGCTCAGTGTTGAATACAACGTCGTTTAGCTGATGCTTTCATCAAAAGCAACTTATGTTGCATTTTTAACACATGGTGTTAGCATTTTAGCCCAGGGAGTAATTCAGGGTGAGGTGTATTGCTCAGGGACACTTTGACATAGAACATGGGTAAGCCAGGGTTGGAACCAACAACCCTGTGGATTTTGCTGTGTATGTCTCCGATGATGGTGGAGATTGTTGTTTGTTAAAACGTAAACGTTTTATGGTCATGCAAAATCGGTTTTAGCTTTTAATGCTTACTCGCTTGAAGAATTTAAAAACCTTGTATTTGTCGGTATACAAGTGACTCGACCTGATAATGTTTAAAACATTTTTCCTGGCGTTGTTACTGTGCAATCGAAGGCGAGATCCAAAAAGTGACAATGCATTATGTATCATCTGTTAGAGTGAAATACAAAACTGAGACCGTGACCAAGTGTCGATCGAGGTTGCCAAAGGCATCCATTACCAAGTTGGACGGAACTCTGTTTTGACTCACACACGAGGACGGAAAGTGGGACGAATCGATTAAGCACTGGACTTTGAACCAGGAGACTGATGTTTGTCTCATGTGAAAAAAAAAAATCAATGAAGAGTCAAAGATAAGTTATTTGAGCTCTTTTGTTGCAGAAAGAAAGCTAAGGTTTCCTTTTTTTTTCAGCGAGATCCCTTTGTCTGATGCGGAATTTGACGCATGGAAAGCAGGACCAGCATAAGACATTGATGCAGTTTGGGATTAAACATTTTTTTGTTGTTGCCGCCATCAAATCCTGTTTTAGAAAATTCATCTTTCGTCACAAAAAAACTCCCCTGATATTATTCAAAATAAATCTCCCTTACATTCCCCTTATTTTGGAAAACCTACAAAGGGCAACAAGCTCAACCCCCTCTTCCCCCTCCCCCCCCCCATCACCCAGGGCTTCTGTCGGCTGCTCCGCGGTGGCGTCCGTCCGTCCCCCCCGCCCCCCCGTCTCATCTCCCCTCGCTGTGCATTCCCCGGGTTCCGAGGCGCCGGGTCTGGCCCGCGGTGCCGCGTGTCCTGATCACATAAGCACACGGGATGATCCGCGGGACAGCTGGGGGGATCTTTACTGCGCCACTGAAGCATGAGCTGGACATCTCTCCGACCCCCCCCCCCCCTCCGGCCCCCTCCCCCCCTGTCTTTCATCAGCCTCCCACTGTAAACCCCCACCCCCCCCCCCCACACACATCCCACCAACACACACACACACACGCAGTCAGCACGACTACATGTTGTTTCCCCCCCCCCCGCAGTCCCCCACACGCAGACACACATGAGGGGTCGGAGGTCAGCGCAGCCGCTGATAGAGACTTCCGAGTCCTGCCTCGATTCACTTTTTTTTTTTTTTTTGCACAGCTTTCCCCTCGTGTGCTTATGTAACAACCAACATTTTGGGAGGAAAAAACAAAGCGCACCATGTGGCCCAGCGGTTAATATAATATAATAATATTCCCCCCCGATGCACAAAACAGGTGGTGACCCGGTGGAAGAAAAATATCTTCTTCACAATTACAAATGACTGTTGCACTCTGACATTACGGTGTCGAATATCCGTCTCCAAAGCACTCGCTGTCCACGTGGAATGATGGACCGGAGGCTCGCACGTCCATCGCACACGCATCCTACCGGTGATACCCCCCCCTGGTCCTGGTCCTGGTCCTGGTCCTGGTCCTGGTCCGGGACGTCTACCGCGACCAACCTCTGCTAGAGCCGTTAGCGCATCCGTCTCCTCGTGGGACTCTAATGAATAATGGAGTAATAGGTGGAATTTCCTCCAGGATAAAATGTCCACTGACCCCCGCAACCCCCCCACGTCCAACGCAGCTCCATGTTTATCCCATCGTCCTTGCTATGGGGTCCCTGGGGCCTCCCTCCCCCCCCCCCCTCTGTCCGAGCATGTTTGCCAATGAAAGAAACACATGCTCCACTATTATTTATAGAATCATTTGTTTGTTTATTATTCTATTTTTCCAGATGTCATCTGAGGTCCACTCAGATTTTGTGCGGATTTATGGAGGATATTTGAATTTTTTTAGTTAGGGGGGGGGGGGGGGGGCAATGCGGAATAAGAGAAGAGCTGTTTGAGAAATGAGCTTTGTCATGTGAAGCTGACATTTTTATGATTGTGAGCAAGCGCTGAAAAGCTCCTGAGCCGGTTCTCATCATCATCATCATCATCATCATCATCGTGTGGAGGCCTGTGACATGGTCAGCGAGACTTCAGCAGGTTCCACTTCCAGAACCCCCCCCCTCCCCCCCCCGCAAAAAAAAAGCACTGATAGTTTTCACAGTGCATGTATCACGAGACATGTTCAAGATGTATTGCGTTCGAATGAAGCCTCCTGGCGCTTCATCTTGATCCTGCAATCTGAACTGAAGTGATTATTGAGTATATAAAATTAAATGTAAAGCTTTTCCCTCAACTTGACTGACAGTCTGCGTGCTGATTCTAACAAAGTGATCGTTTGTTCCAGTAGCAGATTCTCCCCCTGCCAGATGCTGTGTACATACATATATATATATATATATATATATTTTTTATTTTTTTATTTTCCTGAAGGGATGCTGAGCTCACATGTTTTTCCAGGCACGAGGGACGAGCGGGGGCTTTGACAGGTACTTAACAACAATCCAAAAACAGTTATAAACAGGGTAAGGCCATTGGGCAGGGCGCAGGAAGGAGGCGAGGAAGGCACGTACCCTTCAGACCCCTATCACACTTTCCAGAGAGGAACTCGCTTTTTCCCCCCCAATACGCCGAGAGAAAAACATGAAGAGAAAAAAAAATTCATAAATCCCCCATGAGCGAAGGTGTTTTCACAGAAATGCTTCACCCGGCGAGACGTTGAGGAGCTCTTTGATTCTCAAGACTTGTTTTTTTTTTTTTTCTTCGAATGAACACGGAATGAAGAGCAAACTGTCGGGTTTCGTTTGAACTTTAAGCGCATCTATTGACTGCGGAGATGCGATGATCATAGAGCAGCATAAGCAGGACGGAGTCGGTTTGGCTCGGCGTCTTTGCGGAGGCCCACGGGGCCGTCGGCCCAGGTGCAAAGTCAACGAAGCGGGCAGGTGAAATAGTTTGTAAGGGTTTAAAAGTCTTCAAAACGCCACTCGGAAAACGCATTTTCTGATCGTCTTCCATCACATGGGTGAGCGTTATTGATCTGGCCTTCGACGCCCGCATGGGGTTAACACGATCCAACACATCGAGACCACGGTCCAGCAACACACACACACACATCCTGTGCAGTGGGGTGATGCTGGA